>NC_087071.1:1014536-1042036 GCF_963678635.1 Symsagittifera roscoffensis
TATCTATTTATCTATCTATCTATCTATCTATCTATCTATCTATCTATCTATCTATCTATCTATCTATCTATCTATCTATCTGTCTATCTATCTATGTATCTATCTATATCTCTCTTTCTCTCTCTTCTTTGATTCTCATTCCTCTTTTTTTCTCTCTATCTTTTCTCTCTATCTTTTCTCCCTCCCTCCCTCTCTTTCTCCTCTTTCTCTATCTATCTATCTATCTATCTATCTATCTATCTATCTATCTATCTATCTATCTATCTATCTATCTATCTATCTATCTATCTATCTATCTATCTATCTATCTATCTATCTATGTATCTACCCCTCTCTCTCTCTATCTCTCTCTTTCTCTTTCTCTCTCTCTCTCTCTCTCTCTCTCTCTCTGTCTCTCTCTCTCTCGTTCAATCTGTCTGGCTATTGATCTATCCAGGCATCTGTCTATCTAACCAGTTATCTCTGGAGCATTGAAACTTATATACAATGCAATACTAGCTTCGGTAACGGCCAAAAGGAAAAAAACATTCTAGGTAACGACTGAATTTATTTTGATCTGACACAAAAAAAAACAATTGGGGTTATTGCCATTGAACCTTCAGCTTGAGATCTATTGGTATAAAGTCTCTCAATGGGATCTCTTTGGGAAAAAAACAAGTCACCTAGAAAATATTTGTACAAAATTTCAGTTTGATATATACATATCTCTCTCTCTATCTCTTATTTTTTCTCTCCCCTCTCTCTTCCTCTCTCCACTCTCTCTCTCTCTCTCTCTCTCTCTCTCGCCCTTTTTATATGTCTGTCTGTCAATCTATCTATCTATCTATCTATCTATCTATCCATCTATCTATCTATCTATCTATCTATCTATTTATCTATCTATCTATCTATCTATCTATCTATCTATCTATCTATCTATCTATCTATCTATCTATCTATCTATCTATCTATCTATCTATCTATATATCTATCTATCTATCTATCTATCTATCTATCTATCTATCTATCTATCTATCTATCTATCTATCTATCTATCTATCTATCTATCTATCTATCTATCTATCTATCCATTTATCTATCTATCTATCTATATATCTATCTATCTACCTATCTATCTATCTATCTATCTATCTATCTATCTATCTATCTATCTATCTATCTATCTATCTATCTATCTATCTATCTATCTATCTATCTATCTATCTATCTATTTATCTATCTATCTATCTATCTATCTATCTATCTATCTATCTATCTATCTATCTATCTATCTATCTACCTATCTATCTATCTATCTATCTATCTATCTATCTATCTATCTATCTATCTATCTATCTATCTATACTAAGAAAGACTACTTTTAAACCAAAATCATATTCATCATGAATTAAAATCAAAACACAGCAAAAACCAATCAAACAAAAACCATACACAACAGATCTTTTCGCTTTAATAGCAAAAAAAACCTAACTGATAATATGAATTTATCAGGCCCACCAAGCAATGACTAAAAATGTACAATAAACCAAGTCTTTAACCTTTATGACCCTCTAGATACAATACCTCAACAAAAAATGGAAATTAAAAACAATTTTCTGCCATTAACAGAAAAATTAACCCTCGAATTATCACAGAAACATCAAAACCTTGAGCCAGTTTTAAGACAATTGAAATCTTGGCACAAATATAAAACCATAACAATTAAAGCCGATATCATCATTCTAGGAAAAGAAACCCTTCTTACATATTTCAGAAAAATTAATATTACCTCTATCAACAAAATTATAGATATTTTCGAATACCAAACATCTGATCTCATAGCTTTTCATACTTCCCACTTATTATACACTAAAGGACACTCATAATCAGAAAAAAACATACTCCAATTTCATTCAAAATTTTTACTTACCAAATGCAACAATTTGGGTTAAAGTATTATGCAATGAATGCATAACATGCCAATTAAACAAACCATACCCAAACCAAAAACAAAATTTTAAAGGACAAAATCTGTAATTCAATCACAGAATTTGATTTAATACAAAAGGGCCAATATCACCATCCTCTGAAGGGAACTCATATAGAAAGGTCATAGTCGACGCATTTGCACATTACGTAGCACTTAACGCAGTACCCCATTGTAATGCTTTTTATGCATATATAGCACCTTATGAAAACTGGATAGCAAAACTCGGATTACCCGAAATATTTGTTACAGACAATGGCACTGAATTTATAGACAACGAAATTATCACAATATACCACTCATATAATATTAAACACAAGCCACGTACATCTCATGCACCCTGGACTAGTGGATTAGTCGGAGGCATGAACCGTTCATTACAAGAGTATCTCAGTTGTATCCTTAACGGAAATAAGACACGATATACTGAATGGTCGACAGATGTAAAACTATTCACCTATCTTATAATTCACGAATCACAACAACTATAGGACTGTCACCCTATGAAAAGGTTTTCAATCAAAAACCACGAAAACCGATAATGTTCACAGTAGCTTCTTCAAGAAACACACAAGGTTATTTTCAACCCACTAAAAAATCAATATGTTGTAATCTACCACTACATACCCACGATGAAGATTACTTCCATCATCCACAAAATTCACAGTTAGCTTCCGGTTTACACACCGAATGAATTTTAAGCAGAGAATAAAAACATAAAAAAGTAACAAAAAAGTTATTACAGAGACGAAATATTAATTACCAAATAAATTCTCGATTCACACCAGCTACAAACTTAAAAAATGGAGCATACGTTTAATTCAATACAACACAAAAAGGTATTTCTATAAAACTACAACCACTCCAAAAAGGACCATATCAAAAAATTGATAAACCCACTGATGTAACATACACATCTCTAGACCTAAACAAAAAAGAAAATGTTCAACACCGGAACACTCTTTTGCCTTATTATCCGAGAGAGTACGCAATTATACTCCTTCAGAGGACTCAAAATTATTCACAATAACTCCGATTACAAACAAAATCAAAGTACTGATATGAATTCTATCCAAAAATCAATAGAACAAAAAAACAAAAAAGAACTTAACAAACAAACATCTCAAAACTTAGAAAACAAAAAGATACCTCAAACAGAAGGAAAAATCAAAATTTAGCAGAAAAGGTTCTACCACAAGATCAAAAAGAAAAGTCTCAACATAGAAAATCATCGCAATTCCAAAATCAGCCATGAAAAAATTATAAAGCATTCATTCCACAATCTGAAATATTAAAGAAAGTTGAATTTCAGAAACCACTTCAAAATGAAATAACAATTTCATCTCTTGAAAGATCTTTTAAACACCCGTAGATTTTCTCAAAATTCATGCTGAAAAGCACTTGACAAACTAGTTCCAACTCAGCCAAAAAGAACTTTTCCCAATCATCATCTTATTTTTGACACGACTTCTTTAGCCGACAAACAATCCCTTTCAAGCGTAACTCTAACTATAACTAAAAACCCCTAGGGCAGAAATAAGCAAACCGCTAAAAATAGACACCTGAATTAAACAACGTCTCAATATTACAACCCTCCCTTATCAAGTAGAACAAAACTCAACAAAATTGTCCCAATTTAGAACCAAAAACCTCTCAAGCAAAAATATTAAATTAGCCTAAAGAACTAAATCGACATGGTCATTTAGCCTAAAGTACGAATATCTCTCAGATACCCCCAATCATCCATAAATAGAAACAAAACTAGGAAGATCTTAAAGAGCCCTCAAAACATCCCTACACCAAAAAAAGCCGAAACCCTTCCCACTTGTCAAAAAACCAATAAATAAACCAAACGCACTCAAATTTAGCCTCAAAAAATAAAAATTAATTCGACGGAACGAATCATTTCTTCAAATGCTTCATTCACAAACAGTCAGCCATATTCAAGATATAATTTCAAACTTTTTTCAAACTCTGTATAATCCTAATAGCCGATATCCTAGAAAAATTCATCCTCCTCCTGATAATGTTTTGCAATTATTTCATCATTTTTTAGTTTCTGGCCCAAACCTACATTAATTTTTCAAAACTCCTTAACCGCCTCCTCAGGTACGATATTTCAATAAATATCTAAATGTTCCAACATCTGTTCAGTAGAACAGATGTTTTTCTTCTTTTTATAATATTTCTCACTTTTATGACATCCCTCATAATGACAATCTCCAAATGTATAAAAAAGGCTACCATAAGTTTCGCATTAGCAATGATACTTTTAATCCTTTTCATCAAAGAATATTACAATAAACATAAATAATCTTCGTAAATAAATAATTTTTTAAGTTTTTCCAAAATTGCTAATCAACAACCCTCCCACCAGTCCCAAGCAACAAGATCCCAAGAAATTCCAACAACATCAACAATTAATCAAACAGATAACCCCCAATCATCAACACACACCTCTTTTCAAGACAGTTCAAATACTTTTGAAGACAGGCACGCACGGTTGTCCGAACCTCTAAAACCATTAATTCGCCAAGCACATTTAAGAGAACCACAATACGAACCAGTATATAAAATACACCCCCTCTCCAGCAAGATCCTAAGCAAGACACCAAAGTCAAAATCAAAACACGCTCGAAATATACAGACAAATTATACATCCAAGACGTAATAGAAATTTGCAAACCCCCAGAGTTCAATTCAACATACCTTATTCACCAATAGCAAATCCTATAGACCTCTCCAGTAGTACAATCCAAAGGACTCTCCAGACCGCATCACAACAAAACACATCAATCATCCCATGAGATTATTTAGGTTCAACTCGTACATCTGAACAATTTCCAGAAAAAGCTTTTCATCCCCCTGCTACTACAGAACATCTCCCATATTGGATGACACAAGTTGTCACTCAAAGTGAACCAAATTAGTGAACGATCCAATACACGTTTCATCTGACACAACTTTGTCATTACCAAAAACGATTTCACTCCCCTCTTCCTCAACTCAAATCTCACCAACAACATTTACTCCAAATTTTCCCACAAATCTCGACGCTAGATATCGAGAACATTCAAACAATAACATACCCCTTTGATTAGACTGGAATACATTCGTAGCACCCCTCCAATATTTGGTCACCATCACTCAAGTAACAGATTACACAACTGTGCACTAAACAAATTACAATACCGACAAGATATTCACAAAGATATTCAAGAACAAAACATACAAATACTTACACAGAATAATCTGACACTAAGATTTGAAATCACAATAAGACTAAAAAATATAATTAACTATCCTTTACCCCTAGCCCCACCCCCCCAATTATAACAGCTCAATCTTTCCCTCCCCCATTTATTACCACAGAAACCATCTACAAATACGATAGGTATACAAAAAAACTGGACATATATTTTTTTATAATCCATAGTTAGGGTTATCATACACATGTATCTTCTAAATATACTAATTTTCCAGACCCTTCTCTTTCTTAATTTCTCAGAACTCGATCATAAAAATCCTTCCCCCCGAACAGGACCCCAGGATTTACTAGTCACAGACTATGACTGTGGAGAAAATGAACATTAAATTTTACATAAATATGCAATAAATCAAATCACTCAATGCGAATTCTAACTACACAAGCTTTAAAAAAACAACAATTATTATAGCTACATTTTACTCAAAAGTTCGAGCTACAACACTAACAGGATATAAAATCCTAGCGACATTTTCCGAAAAGAAAACACATTGTTCTCAAGTCTCAAACGGAAATAAGAATAGACTTGATCATGAATCTCTCCACCAAAGTAATATTGAAAGACTTTTATGTCTCAGACCTGATGATTGTAAAAACGAACCTAGCCGATTAAAAGTTACGTCAAAAATTCAAACAGAAAATTGGTAAAATTTCAAGTTTTTCCAGAATCTGCACTTCAAGCCGAACTTGAAAGATACCAAAGTCATATAAAACTAGACGACAAATTTCCATTCCATGGCGCGCAAGGAAGACTACCTAACGACCTCCATGGTAAAAATTGGAAACCACGCATCGGAATAAACAATCCCTCAAATTGCAAAGCAGACATTATAAATAAAGGATACCAAGAAATAATGTTTTTTGATTGGAAAATGCAACTTGAAAAAGTACAATTAACACGAGATTTAAAAGATGACATCATAATTTATCAAGCAAACAGACTCCCTTGCAAAAATGACCCAGGATACTGTGATCCCACTACACGAATACAATCAATAACAAATGTTTGGTGTCCTGAAGACACATGTACCATATTTCAAGTACCGAAAACACACGCTTGAAAGATAAAACTTCACCGAAATTATTTTATTGAATCAATCCCTTATGAAGACCTAAAACCATGACAAAATCAGACAGAGTAATTATAAATTTAGAAACTTTAACAATATAGAAAACAAATCGACACATTTCGAAATTTACCCAGAAACGGAACTTGCATTTAAATACAACAAACCACTTTATAAAACGCAATATTCAGAAGTTCTTGTCAAATACGAACAAGGTTTCGACATGAATACAGGAAAATTATGCATGAATCCCCATGCAACACGTTACTCAACCAGCGACGAAAATTCATACATCCCAGTACACCTCCAGAAAACACGGGAAAACACTGGTGGAAAAATAAAACCACAAGACAAAGACAGTACACGTTTACAAGGTTTATCACTTATGAACAACACTTATTTTGGCGCAATTCATTATGACACACACACGTAGACATGAAACTAGACTATACAATAAGTAGAGTTTTTCAAGAATTGTCTTTAGCAGAACTTGAAACACTACATCAATTATGCGAACTTGAGAGAACACAAATTCTACAATCACTTGCACAAGCAGTACTCAAAATCCCCTGTGCAAGATATTTATTATCAGGTTACAGATCGAAGTTTATTGACTATGAAGGAAACATACTATGGTGTTACACTTGTACCAAAAAAGTATCACCCTAATATGTTTTTGAAGATAAAAGATGCTATAAAAGATTCCCAATATTCTATAAAAATAAAGTACATTTTGTTGATACACTTTCCCGAAGAAATTATTTTTAGGATACAGCAGTCACATGTGAGTCAGAAAACAGCCACAACGTAGTACAATTGAATCCTGACAAAAATAAATACTTCCTTCTCACACCATAACCTACACTTATGCAACCATTAAAAAAAATTTCACCAGAAAGCATTAGAGCTATTGCCCGCAATTCATTTATCGATTTACAATCGATCGGCATATACTCTAAATCCGACGTTTAACACTACATACGTACACAACATTGTCAAAATATACTCACAAAAATGGTCACAATACAACGACAATCCACAGATCAAAACGTACGCAAAATTGCATAAACATCAGGCTTCTCAGACATCTACGCACAAAACTATAGCTGATCTTTTAAAGATATAAAACATTACATTTATTTAAATGGAGAAGAATACAGACCACAAGACATATCTTCGAGTTTTGTAAATTTGAAAAACGAACTTCTTGCCTTTCTAGGATGGCCCTACTAAATGTCAGAAAGATTGACTATATGACACGCAAAGTTTAACTTTCTTGGATTTCTTTTCTCTCTACTAAAAAAATCTAAAACACATGCGCAATACACACAAAAACAAGCAAACAAGCAAGCGTAGCCCGCATACTTTTTGCTGGATTTTGCGGAATATTCTCATGATTTAATAAAATACTTTTAGACGCTGAAAGAAAAGATTACAAAACCAAACTATTTAAAAGACCAAACACATTTGACGATTCACAGAACAATACGAATACAACGGCTACGGCACCACAATTACAAAGGCCAAACCATAATCATCCTTTATCATTAGTACCACGAAATTTCAGAAACATAGCCCTGACAGACCTAATATCTTCAAGATCTAATTACCCACAAAGCCCAATTCGACACATAATAACCCAACAATCTAATGTAGAAGACAGATACGAGCAAATTAAAGAAAAACTACTAATCGCTAACTTTCATCCTCAGAACAACCATCTTTTTAGCCCACGATTAGCCGCCAAGTTGGATCACTCCATCGCTCAATTTCCTACCCAGCCAACCTTGAAAGCAACCTCCCCGTCAAACCACGTTGATTTCCCCCCACCCGAATCACCTCATGATAACACTTCATCCGGCATGGATTCAGATTCAAACACCACTGTATATACTATTATTGCCTAATTTAATAACTCAGATCTCGAGACCCCTGACGAATTTGACAACTCCGAACACAGCCAATCTACATTTTCCCAACCTCCTTTTCAACCTCTCTACTCCCAAATAAAATTTGTACCTCCTTCCAATCCCTTTTCTATTTCTTATGTAACACTCACATTTTCCCCCTTGACCAGTGAACCTTCAGACAACAACAGCTCTGTAAATACACAAATAGCTCATGAACTTGACAATTTTATCACACTTCTGAAACAATTACAGCACCCTCAGACACTAACCATTCACCAACTCTCACAATCCATATTAACAACAAACTCATCAACCCCAACTCCCTCTTCAAATTACACCCCTTCGCCAAACCCAACTCCCTTATCAAAGACATCCTCATCTAGTACAAACCAAGCCTATGGAACCTTCAAAAGGAAACTTCCCCAATACTCCTACAGCCCATTGAAATCCCGATCCTAGAATTCATCCATAACACTAATTATAAGCAAAAGTATATAACCTAGCACTGAGGAGCACAAAATCATTAAGGCACTCGAATTGCTTTGGCAACTTCTCCAAAATAAACACATCAATCGTTTGATAGCTAAATTATTAACATCATCAGAAATCATTCACGGCATTTTTCCCACGGATTCTTTACGAATTAAGTAATTTATACTAACAGATTAGAACAAAAACTAACCAATCTTTATAAAAATTTTCTTTTTTACTCTAGTCTTCACAGGCACGATCATCAATCAACTACAAAAAAGAAAAACGAAACAAAAACAAAAAACTTTTTTCTAGAATCATAAACGTATATTAAGCAATTACAATAAATGAAGCAGTGAAATTTACCCTCAAAACAGCAATAAATTGATAAATTAACTGGTTTACCATAAGCAGTACAAATTCTTAAAATGAAAATGAATTGATAATTTCAAACCCCCAAATAAAGCCGTAAAATTAATAATTTCAAAGTAGTAAATTAATAAAAGTTGCCTATAAAATTAAAGCAGTCTAACACTTTCAAAGATGCTTCTTTGTAGTTTTAAATTTTCACTCGCCCACAATCTTATCCACAATCGCACAGCTCGCCCATGAAGAATTGTTTAAATTAATGAATTTGAGTTTTAACGTTCACTGATAACAACTCCAACCAAATTTAACACATTTCAAACTTTCCCTTAACCCGGTTGGAAAGGTTTCGTATAAAAATTCAAACTAAGGAACGCAGCTTACTGAACACCACAAACAACAATCTAACAGCATGACTAAAAAAAGAAAACCCACGGTACCCAAACCGGATTAAAACCAGCTTAGAACTGGATAAATTTTTCTTTTGAAGACTACTTTCAAGTCTGAACACAAAAGAACAAAACACAAAAAAGTCGAAAGACAAAGCCAAAACAAACAATTTGAATTTTGAAAAAAAGGACACAACCAAGACTAAAAAAGAAAAAACCAGTAATAAAAAAGGCACGAAAGGTTGAACACAACAAGGACCCTCCAAAAAAGAGCATGAATTTATACTCCACTCCTGGCCTAACCCACCAGAGAGGACGTCCTGAGCATGCTCTATAGCCGGCCTAACCCACCGTGCTTCATCCACGTTTTGTGACCCACACTCTAATTTTGACAAGAGTTACTCAAGGGTGAGTAGCTCTTTAAAGTTATCGCTTTTGCGATAAAAAAATAATACAAGAACATAACTAAAAACGAAATTAACAAAGAGTTGTATATGTAAATATTACAATGCAGTATATAGATTACATACAGCCCGAAGACGAGCAGCAAGGAACTTGACAACCCAATCACACTCCAACTACGGAATGGCAAAACACACGCTTGCTGTCATGCTGCCTACAGTCACTACACTCAAAGGATTTAAAGTACGACGGGCATCACAACAAAGGAAAACCATTGGAACAGAGCAATGGCCATCTCGATCTTCAAGTATACGTATAGATCCAAGTCACCAGGCACTTCATCCAAAGTCAAACTACATGACACATCTGAACGAGATTGGGGCATTGCTATTCTCTAATAAACCAAACCAACACTCATTACAACCGATCAGAAATCTTGATAGGATCCTGATAACAATCCTTCTTCCTAATCGGAAAAAAGAATTTGCTCGCTACTTTTAAAGAAAGACACCATCATCTATCCTCAACTACAGTAGAACACTGAAGAATCAAAACTCTGTAAACCCCGGATGGGTGGAACCAGATCTAAACTAGAAATTTTTATTGGATATGATTCTGATACTTTATCTCTATAAAATATTGAATACTAACCAGTCATACTCCATCACACTAACAACCCACTTATTTGCAAGTGCTGAAACTACTTGTAGTTTCAGCCCCAGAGCTATTTGAATTAAGCTTAGAATACAGTTGTTCTCTTCCTGGAGACTAACTCGCATAAACCAGTATACACTGGATCTAATGAGACTAGGAAATATAGGAGTAAGATTAAGATCGGTATTAGACTAAGAAGTTGCCCGAATCTATCCGGCCGAAAATAAGCTAGCGTGACGAGCAGACGGTTTATCTTATCTGAAATTACTCTATGAGTTTACCAAATAAAATAAAAACTCGATTCGTTTGTTATTTTTAGCTGCCAAAGACGCTTACAATGGACAAAGGTCGATTCGCGGGACCATCGTGTGTCTTTGGTTGGCTTGCATCGCTTCAATCGTAGGCATATTGGCAGGCATTATTGGCATGACAAAAGTGTGACAGCGCCAACAAAAAGCGAAAACCAGATATCTTTATCATGATTTCTTATCTTCATAATAAAATCAATAATTTTCAAAAAAGACTCAATCATACAAAATACAGATGCCAGGAAAACGATAAGTTTTGAACAATTTCTTCTGCATTCTCTGATTGATATTACAAAAATGTTGTGAAAGAATAATTTTTTGATTTATGGTATTGAAAAAAAATTCTCATGCTAGTTTTAAAAGATTGAATTATGGTCTGACTGTTCTGCAGAAGTGAAAAAACAGGAAAAAAAAACGATAATTAAGCACTTATTTGTTTTAAAACAATGATTTATTTCTCTGGAAAACATTTTTTCAGCACACTTTTTGGCATTGATTTTTTTCGTGCGCTCATGAAATGAATTTTTAAGTTTTAAAAGATTGAATTATGGTCTGACTGTTCTGCAGAAGTGAAAAAACAGGAAAAAAAAACGATAATTAAGCACTTATTTGTTTTAAAACAATGATTTATTTCTCTGGAAAACATTTTTTCAGCACACTTTTTGGCATTGATTTTTTTCGTGCGCTCATGAAATGAATTTTTAAGTTTTCTGAAAAATTGTTCATTTGTAACAAATAATTTATTTGAACTCGTTTTCAAGTGCAAAATTAACAAAAGTATATTTAGGACACCCTGAAGTAGTATATGCAACATTCTGCAGAATTGTCGAAATAATTAATCTATTTGCTAATTTGGAAATAAAAAAGCATCACTGATGAATGGTTTCGGAGTATATTTTCAACTCCTTTCAAATTGAAGTGAATTTTGATTAATTTAATCTTATCTGAGTCGATCATTATAATTGGAAAGGTAATCAATGAAAGAAATTTGTCTTTGAAGATTTTATCGATCATGCAATAAATCAACACTAATTTAATGTTTCACAGAAGATAATACTTTCGTTAATTAAAGAAAAAAAACAGAAAAAAGTAGTAGAGACGAAACTTGAGAAATTAATTAAAAATTACTAAAGTACCAAATCGCATTGAAACTCGCATCTCCCAGACTGAAAATAACCAAAAATTCTGGATGGCTCAGACGTTTTGGTTCGCTGCTAATGATGCCCCAACTTCAAAAGTAAATGTCTAAAAGTGACAATTTACAAATGTCTGCTAATGATGTCCCAACTCCAAAAGTAAATGTCTAAATGTGACAATTTACAAATGTCTGCTAATGATGCCCCAACTTCAAAAGTAAATGTCTAAATGTGACAATTTACAAATGTCTGCTAATGATGTCCCAACTTCAAAAGTAAATGTCTAAATGTGACAATTTACAAATGTCTGCTAATGATGTCCCAACTTCAAAAGTAAATGTCTAAATGTGACAATTTACAAATGCCTGCTAATGATGCCCCAACTAAATAAGTAAATGTCTAAATGTGACAATATACAAATGTCTGCTAATAATGCCCCAACTAAAAAAGTAAATGTCTAAATGTGACAATTTACAAATGTCTGCTAATGATGCCCCTAGTAAAAAATAAATGTCTAAATGTGACAATTTACAAATGTCTGCTAATGATGTCCCAATTAAAAAAGTATATGTTTAAATGTGACAATTTACAAATGTCTGCTAATGATGCCCCTAATAAAAAGTAAATGTCTAAATATGACAATTTACAAATGTCTCCTAAAGATGCCCCAACTTCAAAAGTAAATGTCTAAATGTGACAATTTACAAAAGCCTGCTAATGATGCCCCAACTAAATAAGTAAATGTCTAAATGTGACAATATACAAATGTCTGCTAATAATGCCCCAACTAAAAAAGTAAATGTCTAAATGTGACAATTTACAAATGTCTGCTAATGATGCCCCTAGTAAAAAATAAATGTCTAAATGTGACAATTTACAAATGTCTGCTAATGATGTCCCAATTAAAAAAGTATATGTTTAAATGTGACAATTTACAAATGTCTGCTAATGATGCCCCTAATAAAAAGTAAAAGTCTAAATGTGACAATTTACGAATGTCTGCTAATGATGCCCCAACTTCAAAAGTAAATGTCTAAATGTGACAATTTACAAATGTCTGCTAATGATGTCCCAACTTCAAAAGTAAATGTCTAAATGTGACAATTTACAAATGTGTGCTAATGATGCCCCAACTTCAAAAGTAAATGTCTAAATGCGACAATTTACAAATGTCTGCTAATGATGTCCCAACTTCAAAAGTAAATGTCTAAATGTGACAATTTACAAATGTCTGCTAATGATGTCCCAACTTCAAAAGTAAATGTCTAAATGTGACAATTTACAAATGCCTGCTAATGATGCCCCAACTAAATAAGTAAATGTCTAAATGTGACAATATACAAATGTCTGCTAATAATGCCCCAACTAAAAAAGTAAATGTCTAAATGTGACAATTTACAAATGTCTGCTAATGATGCCCCTAGTAAAAAATAAATGTCTAAATGTGACAATTTACAAATGTCTGCTAATGATGTCCCAATTAAAAAAGTATATGTTTAAATGTGACAATTTACAAATGTCTGCTAATGATGCCCCTAATAAAAAGTAAATGTCTAAATATGACAATTTACAAATGTCTCCTAAAGATGCCCCAACTTCAAAAGTAAAAGTCTAAATGTGACAATTTACGAATGTCTGCTAATGATGCCCCAACTTCAAAAGTAAATGTCTAAATGTGACAATTTACAAATGTCTGCTAATGATGTCCCAACTTCAAAAGTAAATGTCTAAATGTGACAATTTACAAATGTGTGCTAATGATGCCCCAACTTCAAAAGTAAATGTCTAAATGCGACAATTTACAAATGTCTGCTAATGATGCCCCTAATAAAAAAGTAAATGTCTAAATGTGACAATTTACAAATGTCTGCTAATGATATCCCAATTAAAAAAGTATATGTTTAAATGTGACAATTTACAAGAGTCTGCTAATGATGCCCCTAATAAAAAGTAAATGTCTAAATGTGACAATTTACAAATGTCTCCTAAAGATGCCCCAACTTCAAAAGTAAAAGTCTAAATGTGACAATTTACAAATGTCTGCTAATGATGCCCCAACTGTAAAAGTAAATGTCTAAATGTGACAATTTACAAATGTGTGCTAATGATGTCCCAATTAAAAAAGTATATGTCTAAATGTGACAATTTACAAATGTGTGCTATTGATGCCCCAACTTCAAAAGTAAATGTCTAAATGCGACAATTTACAACTGTCTGCTAATGATGCCCCTAATAAAAAAGTAAATGTCTAAATGTGACAATTTACAAATGTCTGCTAATGATGTCCCAATTAAAAAAGTATATGTTTAAATGTGAAAATTTACAAATGTGTGCTAATGATGCCCCAACTGTAAAAGTAAATGTCTAAATGTGACAATTTACAAATGTGTGCTAATGATGTCCCAACTGAAAAAGTATATGTCTAAGTGTGACAATTTACAAATGTGTGCTAATGATGCCCCAACTTCAAAGGTAAATGTCTAAATGCGACAATTTACAAATGTCTGCTAATGATGCCCCTAATAAAAAAGTAAATGTCTAAATGTGACAATTTACAAATGTCTGCTAATGATGTCCCAATTAAAAAAGTATATGTCTAAATGTGACAATTTACAAATGTGTGCTAATGATGCCCCAACTGTAAAAGTAAATGTCTAAATGTGACAATTTACAAATGTGTGCTAATGATGTCCCAATTAAAAAATTATATGTCTAAATGTGACAATTTACAAATGTGTGCTAATGATGCCCCAACTTCAAAAGTAAATGTCTAAATGCGACAATTTACAAATGTCTGCTAATGATGCCCCAACTTCAAAAGTAAATGTCTAAATGTGACAATTTACAAATGTCTGCTAATGATGTCCCAATTAAAAAAGTATATGTCTAAATGTGACAATTTACAAATGTGTGCTAAGGATGCCCCTACTTCAATAGTAAATGTCTAAATGCGACAATTTACAAATGCCTGCTAATGATGCCCCTAATAAAAAAGTAAATGTCTAAATGTGACAATTTACAAATGTCTGCTGATGATGCCCCAACTTTAAAAGTAAATGTCTAAATGCGACAATTTACAAATGTGTGCTAATGATGTCCCAATTAAAAAAGTATATGTCTAAATGTGACAATTTACAAATGTGTGCTAATGATGCCCCAAATTCAAAAGTAAAAGTCTAAATGCGACGATTTACAAATGTCTGCTAATGATGCCCCTAAAAATAAGTAAATGTCTAAATGTGACAATTTACAAATGTCTGCTAATGATGTCCCAATTAAAAAAGTAATTGTTTAAATGTGACAATTTACAAATGTCTGCTAATGATGCCCCAACTAATAAAGTAAATGTCTGAATGCGACAATTTACAAATGTCTGCTAATGATGCCCCTAATAAAAAAGTAAATGTCTAAATGTGACAATTTACAAATGTCTGCTGATGATGTCCCAACTTTAAAAGTAAATGTGTAAATGCGACAATTTACAAATGTGTGCTAATGATGTCCCGATTTAAAAAGCATATGTCTAAATGTGACAATTAACAAATGTCTGCTAATGATGTCCCAATTAAAAAAGTATATGTCTAAATGTGACAATTTACAAATGTGTGCTAATGATGTCCCAACTAAACAAGTATATGTCTAAATGTGACAATTTACAAATGTGTGCTAATGATGTCCCAATTAAAAAAGTATATGTCTAAATGTGACAATTTACAAATGTGTGCTAATGATGCCCCAACTTCAAAAGTAAATGCCTAAATGCGACAATTTACAAATGTCTGCTAATGATGCCCCAACTTCAAAAGTAAATGTCTAAATGTGACAATTTACAAATGTCTGCTAATGATGTCCCAATTAAAAAAGTATATGTCTAAATGTGACAATTTACAAATGTGTGCTAAGGATGCCCCTACTTCAATAGTAAATGTCTAAATGCGACAATTTACAAATGTCTGCTAATGATGCCCCTAATAAAAAAGTAAATGTCTATGTGACAATTTACAAATGTCTGCTGATGATACCCCAACTTTAAAAGTAAATGTCTAAATGCGACAATTTACAAATGTGTGCTAATGATGTCCCAATTAAAAAAGTATATGTCTAAATGTGACAATTTACAAATGTGTGCTAATGATGCCCCAAATTCAAAAGTAAAAGTCTAAATGCGACAATTTACAAATGTCTGCTAATGATGCCCCTAATAAAAAAATAAAATGTCTAAATGTGACAATTTACAAATGTCTGCTAATGATGTCCCAATTAAAAAAGTAATTGTTTAAATGTGACAATTCACAAATGTCTGCTAATGTTGCCCCAACTAAAAAAGTAAATGTCTAAATGTGACAATTTACAAATGTCTGCTAATGATGCCCCAACTAAAAAAGTACGTGTGAATGCGACAGTTTACAAATGTCTGCTAATGATGCCCCTAATAAAAAAGTAAATGTCTAAATGTGACAATTTACAAATGTCTGCTGATGATGTCCCAACTTTAAAAGTAAATGTCTAAATGCGACAATTTACAAATGTGTGCTAATGATGTCCCAATTAAAAAAGTATATGTCTAAATGTGACAATTTACAAATGTCTGCTAATGATGTCCCAATTAAAAAAGTATATGTCTAAATGTGACAATTTACAAATGTGTGCTAATGATGTCCCAACTAAAAAAGTATATGTCTAAATGTGACAATTTACAAATGTCTGCTAATGATGTCCCAATTAAAAAAGTATATGTCTAAATATGTGACAATTTACAAATGTGTGCTAATTATGTCCCAACTAAAAAAGTATAGGTCTAAATGTGACAATTTACAAATGTGTGCTAATGATGCCCCAACTTCAAAAGTAAATGTCTAAATGCGACAATTTACAAATGTCTGCTAATGATTCCCCTATTAAAATGTAAATGTCTAAATGCGACAATTTACAAATGTCTGCTAATGATGCCCCTAATAAAAAAGTAAATGTCTAAATGTGACAATTTACAAATGTCTGCTAATGATGTCCCAATTAAAAAAGTATATGTCTAAATGTGACAATTTACAAATGTGTGCTAATGATGCCCCAACTTCAAAAGTAAATGTCTAAATGCGACAATTTACAAATGTCTGCTAATGATGCCCCTAATAAAAAAGTGAATGTCTAAATGTGACAATTTACAAATGTGACAATTTACAAATGTCTGCTAATGTTGCCCCAACTTCAAAAGTAAATATCTACATTTGACAATTTACAAAAGTCTGCTAATTTTGCCCCAACTTCAAAAGTAAATGTCTACATGTGACAATTTACAAATGTCTGCTAATGATGCCCTAACTAAAAAAGTGAAAGTCTAAATATGACAATTTACAAATGTCTGCTATTGATGCCCCAACTAAAAAAGTAAAAGTAAATGTCTAAATGTGACAATTTACAAAAATGTCTGCTAATGATGCCCCAACTTCAAAAGTAAATGTCTAAATGTGACAATTTACAAATGTCTGCTAATGTTGACCCAACTTCAAAAGTAAATGCCTACATGTGACAATTTACAAATGTCTGCTAATGATGCCCCAACTAAAAAAGTGAAAGTCTAAATATGACAATTTACAAATGTCTGCTATTGATGCCCCAACTAAAAAAGTAAATGTCTAAATGTGACACTTTACAAATGTCTGCTGATGATGCCTCAGATAAAAAAGTAAATGTCGAAATGTGACAATTTACAAAAGTCTGCTAATGTTGCCCCAAGTTCAAAAGCAAATGTCTACATGTGACAACTTACAAAAGTCTGCTAATGTTGCCCCAACTTCAAAAGTAAATGTCTGAATGTGACAATTTACAAATGTCTGCTAATGATGTCCCAATTAAAAAAGTATATGTCTAAATGTGACAATTTACAAATGTGTGCTAATGATGCCCCAACTTCAAAAGTAAATGTCTAAATGCGACAATTTACAAATGTCTGCTAATGATGCCCCTAATAAAAAATTGAATGTCTAAATGTGACAATTTACAAATGTGACAATTTACAAATGTCTGCTAATGTTGCCCCAACTTCAAAAGTAAATATCTACATTTGACAATTTACAAAAGTCTGCTAATGATGCCCCAACTAAAAAAGTGAAAGTCTAAATATGACAATTTACAAATGTCTGCTATTGATGCCCCAACTAAAAAAGTAAATGTCTAAATGTGACACTTTACAAATGTCTGCTGATGATGCCTCAGTTAAAAAAGTAAATGTCGAAATGTGACAATTTACAAAAGTCTGCTAATGTTGCCCCAAGTTCAAAAGCAAATGTCTACATGTGACAATTAACAAAAGTCTGCTAATGTTGCCCCAACTTCAAAAGTAAATGTCTAAATGTGACAATTTACAAATGTCTGCTAATGATGTCCCAATTAAAAAAGTATATGTCTAAATGTGACAATTTTTAAATGTGTGCTAATGATGCCCCAACTTCAAAAGTAAATGTCTAAATGCGACAATTTACAAATGTCTGCTAATGATGCCCCTAATAAAAAAGTGAATGTCTAAATGTGACAATTTACAAATGTGACAATTTACAAATGTCTGCTAATGTTGCCCCAACTTCAAAAGTAAATCTCTATTTACAAATGTCTGACAATTTACAAATGTCTGCTAATAATGCCTCAACTAGAAAAGTAAATATCTAATGTGACAATTTACAAATGTCTGCTAATGATGCCCCAACTAAAAAAGTAAATGTCTAATGTGACAATTTACAAATGCCTGCTAATGATGCCCCAACTAAAAAAGTAAAAGTAAATGTCTAAATGTGACAATTTACAAAAATGTCTGCTAATGATGCCCCAACTTCAAAAGTAAATGTCTAAATGTGACAATTTACAAATGTCTGCTAATGTTGCCCCAAATTCAAAAGTAAATGTCTACATGTGACAATTTACAAATGTCTGCTAATGATGCCCCAACTAAAAAAGTGAAAGTCTAAATATGACAATTTACAAATGTCTGCTATTGATGCCCCAACTAAAAAAGTAAATGTCTAAATGTGACACTTTACAAATGTCTGCTGATGATGCCTCAGTTAAAAAAGTAAATGTCGAAATGTGACAATTTACAAAAGTCTGCTAATGTTGCCCCAACTTCAAAAGTAAATGTCTAAATGTGACAATTTACAAATGTCTGCCAATGATGTCCCAATTAAAAAAGTATATGTCTAAATGTGACAATTTACAAATGTGTGCTAATGATGCCCCAACTTCAAAAGTAAATGTCTAAATGCGACAATTTACAAATGTCTGCTAATGATGCCCCTAATAAAAAAGTAAATGTCTAAATGTGACAATTTACAAATGTGACAATTTACAAATGTCTGCTAATGTTGCCCCAACTTCAAAAGTAAATATCTACATTTGACAATTTACAAATGTCTGCTAATAATGCCTCAACTAGAAAAGTAAATGTCTAATGTGACAATTTACAAATGTCTGCTAATGATGCCCCAACTAAAAAAGTAAATGTCTAATGTGACAATTTACAAATGCCTGCTAATGATGCCCCAACTAAAAAAGTAAAAGTAAATGTCTAAATGTGACAATTTACAAAAATGTCTGCTAATGATGCCCCAACTTCAAAAGTAAATGTCTAAATGTGACAATTTACAAATGTCTGCTAATGTTGCTCCAACTTCAAAAGTAAATGTCTACATTTGACAATTTACAAATGTCTGCTAATGATGCCCCAACTAAAAAAGTGAAAGTCTAAATATGACAATTTACAAATGTCTGCTATTGATGCCCAATTAAAAAAGTAAATGTCTAAATGTGACACTTTACAAATGTCTGCTAATGTTGCCCCAAGTTCAAAAGTAAATGTCTACATGTGACAATTTACAAAAGTCTGCTAATGTTGCCCCAACTTCAAAAGTAAATGTCTAAATGTGACAATTTACAAATGTCTGCTAATGATGTCCCAATTAAAAAAGTATATGTCTAAATGTGACAATTTACAAATGTGTGCTAATGATGCCCCAACTTCAAAAGTAAATGTCTAAATGCGACAATTTACAAATGTCTGCTAATGATGCCCCTAATAAAAAAGTGAATGTCTAAATGTGACAATTTACAAATGTGACAATTTACAAATGTCTGCTAATGTTGCCCCAACTTCAAAAGTAAATCTCTATTTACAAATGTCTGACAATTTACAAATGTCTGCTAATAATGCCTCAACTAGAAAAGTAAATATCTAATGTGACAATTTACAAATGTCTGCTAATGATGCCCCAACAAAAAAAGTAAATGTCTAATGTGACAATTTACAAATGCCTGCTAATGATGCCCCAACTAAAAAAGTAAAAGTAAATGTCTAAATGTGACAATTTACAAAAATGTCTGCTAATGATGCCCCAACTTCAAAAGTAAATGTCTAAATGTGACAATTTACAAATGTCTGCTAATGTTGCCCCAACTTCAAAAGTAAATGTCTACATGTGACAATTTACAAATGTCTGCTAATGATGCCCCAACTAAAAAAGTGAAAGTCTAAATATGACAATTTACAAATGTCTGCTATTGATGCCCCAACTAAAAAAGTAAATGTCGAAATGTGACACTTTACAAATGTCTGCTGATGATGCCTCAGTTAAAAAAGTAAATGTCGAAATGTGACAATTTACAAAAGTCTGCTAATGTTGCCCCAAGTTCAAAAGCAAATGTCTACATGTGACAATTTACAAAAGTCTGCTAATGATGCCCCAACTTCAAAAGTAAATGTCTAAATGCGACAATTTACAAATGTCTGCTAATGATGCCCCTAATAAAAAAGTAAATGTCTAAATGTGACAATTTACAAATGTGACAATTTACAAATGTCTGCTAATGTTGCCCCAACTTCAAAAGTAAATATCTACATTTGACAATTTACAAATGTCTGCTAATAATGCCTCAACTAGAAAAGTAAATGTCTAATGTGACAATTTACAAATGTCTGCTAATGATGCCCCAACTAAAAAAGTAAATGTCTAATGTGACAATTTACAAATGCCTGCTAATGATGCCCCAACTAAAAAAGTAAAAGTAAATGTCTAAATGTGACAATTTACAAAAATGTCTGCTAATGATGCCCCAACTTCAAAAGTAAATGTCTAAATGTGACAGTTTACAAATGTCTGCTAATGTTGCCCCAACTTTAAAAGTAAATGTCTACATTTGACAATTTACAAATGTCTGCTAATGATGCCCCAACTAAAAAAGTGAAAGTCTAAATGTGACAATTTACAAATGTCTGCTATTGATGCCCAATTAAAGAAGTAAATGTCTAAATGTGACACTTTACAAATGTCTGCTAATGTTGCCCCAAGTTCAAAAGTAAATGTCTACATGTGACAATTTACAAAAGTCTGCTAATGTTGCCCCAACTTCAAAAGTAAATGTCTAAATGTGACAATTTACAAATGTCTGCTAATGTTGCCCCAACATCAAAAGTAAATGTCTACGTGTGACAATTTACAAATGTCTGCTAATGATGCCCCAACTAAAAAAGTGATAGTCTAAATGTGACAATTTACAAATGTCTGCTAATGATGCCCCAACTTCAAAAGTAATTATCTAAATTTGACAAATTACAAATATCTGCTAATTAAGCCCCAACCTCAAAAGTAAATGTCTAAATGTGACAATTTACAAATGTCTGCTATTGATGCCCCAACTAAAAAAGTAAATGTCTAAATGTGACACTTTACAAATGTCTGCTGATGATGCCTCAGTTAAAAAAGTAAATGTCTAAATGTGACACTATACAAATGTCTGCTTATGATGCCCCAACAACAAAAGTAAATGTCTAATTGTGACAATTTACAAATGTCTGCTAATGATGCCCCAACTAAAAAAGTAAATGTCTAAAAGTGACAATTTACAAATGTCTGCTAAAGATGCCTCAACTAAAAAAGGAAATGTCTAAATGTGACAATTTACAAATGACCGCTAATGATGTCCCAACTAAAAAAGTAAAAGTAAATGTCTAAATGTGACAATTTACAAATGTCTGCTAACGATGCCCCAACTTCAAAAGTAAATGTCTACATGTGACAATTTACAAATGTCTCTAATGATGCCCCAACTAAAAAAATGAAAGTCTAATTGTGACAATTTACAAATGTCTGCTAATGATGCTTCAACTTCAAAAGTAAATGTCCAAATGTGACAAATTACAAATGTCTGCTAATTATGCCCCAACTTCAAAAGTAAATGTCTAAATATGACAATTTACAAATGTCTGCTATTGATGCCCCAACTAAAAAAGTAAATGTCTAAATGTGACAATTTACAAATATCTGCTAATGATGCCCCAGTTAGAAAAGTAAATGTCTAAATGTGACAATTTACAAATGTCTGCTAATGATGCCCCAATTTCATTCAAAAGTAAATGTCTAAAATTGACAATTTATAAATGTCTGCTAAGGATGCCCCAACTAAAAAAGTAAAGGTCTAAAAGTGACAATTTACAAATGTCTGCTAATGATGCTACAACTTCAAAAGTAATTGTCTAAATGTGACAATTTACAAATGTCTGCTAATGCTGCCCCAACTAAAAAACTAAATGTCTAAATGTGACAATTTAAGAATGTCTGCTAATGATGCCCCAACAAAAAAAGTAAATGTCTAAATGTGACAATTTACAAATGTCTGCTGACGAAGCCCCAACTAAAAAAGTAATTGTTTAAATGGGACAATTCACAAATGTCTGCTAATGTTACCCCAACTAAAAAAGTAAATTTTTTAAATGTGACAGTTTACAAATGTCTGCTATTGATGCCCCAACTACAAAAGTAAATGTCTTAATGTGACAATTTACAAATGCCTGCTAATGATGCCCCAACTAAATAAGTAAATGTCTAAATGTGACAATTTACAAATGTCTGCTAATAATGCCCCAACTAAAAAAGTAATTGTCTAAATGTGACAATTTACAAATGTCTGCTAATGATGCCCCAAGTGAAAAATAAATGTCTAAATGTGACAATTTACAAATGTCTGCGAAGGATGCCTCAACTTCAAAAGTAAATGTCTAAAAGTGACATTTTACAAATGTCTGCTAATGGTGCCCCAACTTCATAAGCAAATGTCTAAATCTGACAATTTACAAATGTCTGCTAATGATGCCCCAACTAAAAAAGTAAATGTCTCAATGTGGCAATTTACAAATGTCTGCTAATGATGCCCCAACTTCAAAAGTAAATGTCTAAATGTGACAATTTACAAATGTCTGCTAATGATGCCCCAACTTCATTCAAAAGTAAATGTCTAAAATTGACAATTTATAAATGTCTGCTAAGGATGCCCCAACTAAAAAAGTAAATGTCTAAAAGTGACAACTTACAAATGTCTGCTAATGATGCTACAACCTCAAAAGTAATTGTCTAAATGTGACAATTTACAAATGTCTGCTAATGCTGCCCCAACTAAAAAACTAAATGTCTAAATGTGACAATTTAGGAATGTCTGCTAATGATGCCCCAACAAAAAAAGTAAATGTCTAAATGTGACAACTTACAAATGTCTGCTAACGAAGCCCCAACTAAAAAAGTAATTGTTTAAATGTGACAATTCACAAATGTCTGCTAATGTTACCCCAACTAAAAAAGTAAATGTCTAAATGTGACAATTTACAAATGTCTGCTAATGATGCCCCAACTAAAAAAGTAAATTTTTTAAATGTGACAGTTTACAAATGTCTGCTATTGATGCCCCAAGTACAAAAGTAAATGTCTTAATGTGACAATTTACAAATGCCTGCTAATGATGCCCCAACTAAATAACTAAATGTCTAAATGTGACAATTTACAAATGTCTGCTAATAATGCCCCAACTAAAAAAGTAAATGTCTAAATGTGACAATTTACAAATGTCTGCTAATGATGCCCCAAGTAAAAACTAAATGTCTAAATGTGACAATTTACAAATGTCTGCGAAGGATGCCTCAACTTCAAAAGTAAATGTCTAAAAGTGACATTTTACAAATGTCTGCTAATGGTGCCCCAACTTCAAAAGTAAATGTCTAAATAAGACAATTTACAAATGTCTGCTAATGATGCCCCAACTTCATTCAAAAGTAAATGTCTAAAATTGACAATTTATAAATGTCTGCTAAGGATGCCCCAACTAAAAAAGTAAATGTCTAAAAGTGACAATTTACAAATGTCTGCTAATGATGCTACAACTTCAAAACTAATTGTCTAAATGTGACAATTTACAAATGTCTGCTAATGCTGCCCCAACTAAAAAACTAAATGTCTAAATGTGACAATTTACGAATGTCTGCTAATGATGCCCCAACAAAAAAAGTAAATGTCTAAATGTGACAATTTACAAATGTCTGCTAACGAAGCCCCAACTAAAAAAGTAATTGTTTAAATGTGACAATTCACAAATGTCTGCTAATGTTACCCCAACTGAAAAAGTAAATGTCTAAATGTGACAGTTTACAAATGTCTGCTATTGATGCCCCAACTACAAAAGTAAATGTCTTAATGTGACAATTTACAAATGCCTGCTAATGATGCCCCAACTAAATAACTAAATGTCTAAATGTGACAATTTACAAATGTCTGCTAATAATGCCCCAACTAAAAAAGTAAATGTCTAAATGTGACAATTTACAAATGTCTGCTAATGATGCCCCAAGTAAAAAATAAATGTCTAAATGTGACAATTTACAAATGTCTGCGAAGGATGCCTCAACTTCAAAAGTAAATGTCTAAAAGTGACATTTTACAAATGTCTGCTAATGGTGCCCCAACTTCAAAAGTAAATGTCTAAATGTGACAATTTACAAATGTCTGCTAATGATGCCCCAACTTCATTCAAAAGTAAATGTCTAAAATTGACAATTTATAAATGTCTGCTAAGGATGCCCCAACTAAAAAAGTAAGTGTCTAAAAGTGACAATTTACAAATGTCTGCTAATGATGCTACAACTTCAAAAGTAATTGTCTAAATGTGACAATTTACAAATGTCTGCTAATGCTGCCCCAACTAAAAAACTAAATGTCTAAATGTGACAATTTACGAATGTCTGCTAATGATGCCCCAACAAAAAAAAATTGTTTAAATGTGACAATTCACAAATGTCTGCTAATGTTACCCCAACTAAAAAAGTAAATGTCTAAATGTGACAATTTACAAATGTCTGCTAATGATGCCCCAACTAAAAAAGTAAATTTTTTAAATGTGACAGTTTACAAATGTCTGCTATTGATGCCCCAACTACAAAAGTAAATGTCTTAATGTGACAATTTACAAATGCCTGCTAATGATGCCCCAACTAAATAAGTAAATGTCTAAATGTGACAATTTACAAATGTCTGCTAATAATGCCCCAACTAAAAAAGTAAATGTCTAAATGTGACAATTTACAAATGTCTGCTAATGATGCCCCAAGTAAAAAATAAATGTCTAAATGTGACAATTTACAAATGTTTGCGAAGGATGCCTCAACTTCAAAAGTAATTGTCTAAAAGTGACATTTTACAAATGTCTGCTAATGGTGCCCCAACTTCAAAAGCAAATGACTAAATGTGACAATTTACAAGTGTCTGCTAGTGATGCCCCAACTAAAAAAGTAATTGTCTAAATGTGACAATTTACAAATGTCTGCTAATGATGCCCCAACTAAAAAATTAAATGTCTAAATGTATCGATTTACAAATGTCAAAAAACCATCTGGAAGAAAACATTCAATTTTACTGGAATTAAATTTGGTAAAGCGTAGAACCAGCCTGCCATCTGTTTGGATACTTGAAAAAATAACTCAACTCATTGCCCCAAAACCAAAAGCGATGCAAGCCTAAGAAAGATGGCTCTAAAGTTTTTACGAATAAAACACACATTTTTCAGAAACTTTTGGACCAAGAAAATGTTCACGTTAAATTTCTCATAGTTCAAATGTGTAATTCACAATCACAGATCAAAACTGCTAGTAGGTTTTTTAAGGTGAGGATAATTCCTAAGGTTACACATTAAACTAAAGAATAGATTTCAAAAAACACTAAAATTTTACAAAACTTTTTTGCGTTTGTTCCATTTGACAATGAAAAGTGGCATAACACTAGAACCACAACATTTACAGATAAAAACATATAACAGAACTTCTTGGTTAACTGCTAATCTAAATGTTTTTGAGATTTTCATGATAAAAGAATAGAACGGCTGAATAAAATGAAACTTACCCGTGGTGATTCTCTGGAAAAAGAACGTACCATTACGAGGCGAAGCAATGCTTTTTGGGAATTGTCAGCGGATTCCACAACAAGGACGCTCCATTTGTTCTTTTTTGTTTTTTCAGTTTCTTTGATCGTTACGACAAAATTAATATATTCAAAGACTTGTCTATGGAATCCAGGAACAGACATGACAAAAATGTGCTGCTATCCAGTGCACAGTTGGCTCTCGTAATGACGAACTTGTTTGAGATGAAAGTTTTTCGCTGTTTATTTATCTGTTAACACACGGCTTTCAGATTTTCCTTAGAAAGACTTGTGGATGTTCTGGATGAGTTTGTGATGTGGATTTTTCTATTTTTTGGATGCCCGGTCGAGATCCCGGTGAAAAACTGCTCAAAATTTGAACGGTTTGAGCGGTTTTCCAGCAATATTAGAGCAGTTTGGGCGTTTGTTATTGAAAAAAACCGCTCAAACCGCCAAACCTTACTATAAAAACCGCTTAAAAGCCACTCATTTCTTCACGCATGATTTGAGCAGTTTTTGAGCGGTTTATTAAACAAAATGCAAATAAAACCATCCTAAAAGGCCTGGAAAAAGCAATGTGACCCTAAAAAGAGGTTGAAGTACTTTCTACAGCTTAAAAAGATGCTCGAACTTACTCTACACAAGCAAGATACTTTTCTGCAGTCTAGACCACAAAAAATGTGCTCAACTGTGCTCGACTCCAGCAAGATGCTTTTCAAAAGTCTACACCAAAAATGAGGTGCTTGACCTTTTTCAAATACTCGGGCAAAATAAGCACTAGACAATATGTAGGTATGTATATGTATGATTATATAATTTTCTAGATGAACCGCTCAAAAACTGACCAAATCGTGTGCGGTTTTTGAGCGTTTTTTTTTGTTAAACTGCTCAAACCGCTCAGTTTGAAGCAAGATTTTGGGCGCAATCCTCTAAGAAAACGCTCAACTCTGGCTTCAAATTAGATGAAAAATCGCGACTCGGTTGTTCTCATTAATCAGATGACAAAAGGAATTTGAACGGTCAAATACGAAATTCAAATCAGTCAAGAAAGAGCAATGCAGTCAAAGAGTTTGAGCTGAGAAGCAGACACGAAACCTAGGATCGTAATTAAACTATTTTTTTGCTAAATTATAAAAGCAACGAACATCAAGTTTGGGCCGCTTATCCGTGGTGATTCTCTGGGAAAATAACGTACCATTACGAGGCCAAACAGTGCTTTTTGGGAATTGTCAGCGGATTCCGCAACAAGGACGCTCACTTTGTTCTTCTTTTTTTTTTTTAAAAGGCGAATAAAACCATCCAAAAAGGCCTGGAAAAGGCAATGTGACACTAAAAAGAGGTTGAAGTACT
>NC_087071.1:1044536-1092420 GCF_963678635.1 Symsagittifera roscoffensis
ATGTATGTATGTATGTATGTATGTATGTATGTATGTATGTATGTATGTATGTATGTATGTATGTATGTATGTATGTATGTATGTATGTATGTATGTATGTATGTATGTATGTATGTATGTATGTATGTATGTATGTATGTATGTATGTATGTATGTATGTATGTATGTATGTATGTATGTATGTATGTATGTATGTATGTATGTATGTATGTATGTATGTATGTATGTATGTATGTATGTATGTATGTATGTATGTATGTATGTATGTATGTATGTATGTATGTATGTATGTATGTATGTATGTATGTATGTATGTATGTATGTATGTATGTATGTATGTATGTATGTATGTATGTATGTATGTATGTATGTATGTATGTATGTATGTATGTATGTATGTATGTATGTATGTATGTATGTATGTATGTATGTATGTATGTATGTATGTATGTATGTATGTATGTATGTATGTATGTATGTATGTATGTATGTATGTATGTATGTATGTATGTATGTATGTATGTATGTATGTATGTATGTATGTATGTATGTATGTATGTATGTATGTATGTATGTATGTATGTATGTATGTATGTATGTATGTATGTATGTATGTATGTATGTATGTATGTATGTATGTATGTATGTATGTATGTATGTATGTATGTATGTATGTATGTATGTATGTATGTATGTATGTATGTATGTATGTATGTATGTATGTATGTATGTATGTATGTATGTATGTATGTATGTATGTATGTATGTATGTATGTATGTATGTATGTATGTATGTATGTATGTATGTATGTATGTATGTATGTATGTATGTATGTATGTATGTATGTATGTATGTATGTATGTATGTATGTATGTATGTATGTATGTATGTATGTATGTATGTATGTATGTATGTATGTATGTATGTATGTATGTATGTATGTATGTATGTATGTATGTATGTATGTATGTATGTATGTATGTATGTATGTATGTATGTATGTATGTATGTATGTATGTATGTATGTATGTATGTATGTATGTATGTATGTATGTATGTATGTATGTATGTATGTATGTATGTATGTATGTATGTATGTATGTATGTATGTATGTATGTATGTATGTATGTATGTATGTATGTATGTATGTATGTATGTATGTATGTATGTATGTATGTATGTATGTATGTATGTATGTATGTATGTATGTATGTATGTATGTATGTATGTATGTATGTATGTATGTATGTATGTATGTATGTATGTATGTATGTATGTATGTATGTATGTATGTATGTATGTATGTATGTATGTATGTATGTATGTATGTATGTATGTATGTATGTATGTATGTATGTATGTATGTATGTATGTATGTATGTATGTATGTATGTATGTATGTATGTATGTATGTATGTATGTATGTATGTATGTATGTATGTATGTATGTATGTATGTATGTATGTATGTATGTATGTATGTATGTATGTATGTATGTATGTATGTATGTATGTATGCATGTATGTATGTATGTATGTATGTATGTATGTATGTATGTATGTATGTATGTATGTATGTATGTATGTATGTATGTATATGTATGTTTATATATTTTTCTAGATGAACCGCTCTAAAACTGCTCAAATCTTGTGCGGTTTATGAGCGTTTTTTTGTTAAACTGCTCAAACCGCTCAGTTTGAGGCAAGATTTTGGGCGCAATTGTCTAAAACAAAAAGCTTAACTCTGGCTTTAAGTTAGATGAAAAATCACGACTCGGTTGGTATCCTTAATCAGATGACAAAAGGAATTTGAACGGTCAAATACGAATTTAAAATCAGTCAAGAAAGAGCAATGCAGTCAAAGAGTTTGAGCTGAGAAGCAGACACGAAACCTAGGATCGTAATTAAACTATTTTTTTGCTAAATTATAAAAGCAACGAACATCAAGTTTGGGCCGCTTATCCGTGGTGATTCTCTGGGAAAATAACGTACCATTACGAGGCCAAACAGTGCTTTTTGGGAATTGTCAGCGGATTCCGCAACAAGGACGCTCACTTTGTTCTTCTTTTTTTTTAAAAGGCGAATAAAACCATCCAAAAAGGCCTGGAAAAGGCAATGTGACACTAAAAAGAGGTTGAAGTACTTTCTACAGCTTAAAAATATGCTCGAACGTACGTGACACAAGCAAGATAATTTTCTGCAGTCTACACCACAAAAAATGTGCTCAACCGTGCTCGACTCGAGCAAGATGTTTTTCGAAAGTCTACACCAAAAATGAGGTGCTTGACCTTTTTCAAATACTCGGGCAAAATAAGAACTAGACAATATGTAGGTATGTATATGTATGATTATATAATTTTCTAGTTGAACCGCTCAAAAACTGACCAAATCGTGTGCGGTTTTTGAGCGTTTTTTTTGTTAAACTGCTCAAACCGCTCAGTTTGAAGCAAGATTTTGGGCGCAATCCTCTAAGAAAACGCTCAACTCTGGCTTCAAATTAGATGAAAAATCGCGACTCGGTTGTTCTCATTAATCAGATGACAAAAGGAATTTGAACGGTCAAATACGAATTTCAAATCAGTCAAGAAAGAGCAATGCAGTCAAAGAGTTTGAGCTGAGAAGCAGACACGAAACATAAGATCGTAATTAAATTTTTTTTTGAGTTATAAAAGCAACGAAGATGAATTTTGGGCCGCTTATTACAAATTACACAAAAAAAAATCTCAATCTTCACGACTTCATTTGAAAACAAGTTAGCTACGAAGATTTGATTCAATGCTTGACAAAGTTGCTGACACTAAGACAAATACTTTAGTGAGAAAAGATCTTAAACTAATATTTTTGTTCTCATCCTACAACGAACAAAAAACTAAGCAATTTGAAAAAAAAAGAAACGGTTTTTGTTTGAAGTTTTCAGTTGCTCTCTCGAAGCTTGTTCTGATACTTGCACAGCAAGCATTTCTTCTTCCTGTGTTTGGAAAAAGTCAACTCGATGAAAAATTCAGAACATGGGGGGCAACAAAAGGAAGGAAGTATTAAGATGTCTTTGAAGCTTTGGGGAGACTAGCTTCTTTCGCGAATGTGGTTCATTATTAAGAAAACTTCAGAAAAAAAGTGCTCCCCAATTGAATTACAGAAGCAAAGCCGGTGATTTAAAAAGTGTTTAAAAGCAAACTTATAATGCACGAACATAAACTCTTGGGTATTCGGATGTTGAGCAATGAACAACAAGAGTATCAAACTTTGAAACGGCTAAGTGATACACTCCCCCAAGGCAACTGAACTTTAAACACAGGGGAGAAGCAGCACTTCATATCACTGGTAATACGAATTATAAAGGGCCAAGTATAAATGCTAATCATAAAAAATTGAAAAAGTTCTAAAAAAAATTGTTGAATGTTATTTTTTGCAATAAATATAGAAATCAAAAACTTGATATTAAAAAGATTCGGGCTGCTCAATCTCCCTTAACTTATCTGTCATAACTAGTATATGGGAAACATCCACAAAACATGAAGTTTTGTTCGAAAAGTTGTGATATATTCTTTTCAAAACTGACCAAGAGACTTGGCTAAGTAATTTTTTGACTAAACAAGCTGCACGTCCTTATAGAGAAAATGAATCTACTCTACTTTTTCAATGTTTGTTTCAAATTTCAAAAATTTTCAAAAAAACTTTATGCAATTACCAAAACGAAATAACGAAAACCGTTAAAAAACTTGAGAGCCTTTAAACCTAAGCCAGCTTCATTAAACTTCCCGGGTTGACGTCCATAGAAGAAAAAGCTAATCATACAATTCCATAAACTAAGTCTATGAAAAAACCCTAATCACTTAAATTTCAGACATTTTGCTAAAAGTGTGCCATCAAATTTTCAGAGATTTTTTTGTTGTTTTGGAATAAAGGTAGGAGTATCGTTCTAAATAAAAAAGAAAAAATTTTTGGCAAAAAAGCTAATCCTAGAATTTCCATACATGGAAACTGTAAGACTAGCATTTTTTTGATTGCGACAATCAAAACTTTTCCAAAAAGTAATAGTGAAATAGCCCCGACGTTTTTCGTTTTTTCCCTCTTCCGCAAATCAATTTTGTAGTAAAAAAACATTTTCCGTAAAAAATCTTTTGCTTGCAAAATTTGTTTTTTTTTGTGAGCTGAACAAAGTCACAGTTACACAAAAAAATCCGTTTCTCTGGATAACATTTTTCAAAAAAAAACTCTTATTTCTTTTGTATTGTATGTTTATGTAAGTCTTGGTCAGTGCCTGATGTTTGAAAAATTCAAAATTCAAAAAAAGTTATCTTTGAAACTTCTTACCAAAATTGTAAAGTTCGATGCTTTCAGTACATGATCTGTGATAGAATACTCTTGCAGTATTCAGGTCGTTTCTAATGCATTTTAAACGCGAGATGATCAAACCTTTGGTGACTCTAGTTTTGTGTAAACTTTGCTTTGTGTCTCTTGTGTTCGGTCCGAACACCTCACACAAATTTTGTGAAAGACATTTTTGTATTGGTTTTTGGGAAAACGCTAGTCATAAATTTCCAAATATGAAAAATCACTAATCATACCCTTTCTTGAAATTTTTTGTACTTACGGAATTGCATGAAAAGTGTCTGATTAGCCTTTCTCCATATATGAAAATTGTATGACTGCGATTTTTGGTCAACCCGGGTATACAGTTTCTTATATGAAGTCTTATACTTCTATGGAAAAAATGCTTATCATTCTGTTCAATAAAAAATTGATTTGAAATTCTGGATAAAAAAACTTAGCATACATTTTTAATATATCAAAGTTTGAAGATAATCATTTTGTCATAAAAAAAATAATTTTTTTTTCAAAACTACTACAAAAGGTGTGTGGAAATTTTAAAAATGAGTCAAATAATTGTATTTAAGAAAAAGGCATTTTGACTATCAAAAACACTCAAAATTTCAATTTTGGTCTTAAAAAATGCTTATCATATAGTTTTCATAGATTAAAAGTTTATGGTATGCTTGTTTTTGTGCTCAAATATAAATTGTACAAAAAAACTTGCATGCAAATTAATTTGACTGTTTGAATTTGTAACGTAGTCCAGGATGAGTTTTTTTACCCAAAAAATCCAAAAATCTCAAAAAGTGTTTTTTTTTTTCTGCGACCATGATTATTCTTTTTTGTTTCATTTTCTAAGAGAAAAGTAAATTTGTAAACAGGCTATTTCTGATTCATCAAACTTTTCAAACCAAAAGTTATTTGACCATTTACAACAATTTACATTTTTGGTGTCAAAGTCCATATGAAAATGTTAAAGTTAACAAAAAGGTCTAAAAGCACCAAATGCAGTTTATCTGTGTGGTAACTGCCAGTTACACTCTGGGTTTGCTTATGACAAAAAACCCGTTGTTAGTGTTTCGGATGAAACACAAAACTTCAAAACCAACTTTCTTTTGTGTTTTCGTTTATGGAAAAACTGCTTATCATACAATTTCACAGCATGGAAATAATGCTTATCATGCTTTTTTCATAAAAATTTGGGGATATAAAGACTGATGAAAAAGCTCAAATTTTTATTCCAGAGTATGGAAAAAACGCTTGTTATAAAATTTCATAGTATGGAAAAAAAGCTTATTTGGCTATTTTGATACATTTACTGTTACTCTATGAAAATATATGAAAGAGTATCATAAGCATTTTTGTGTATATCGTTATACGAATATCATTATAAAATGCGGCGGTAAGCAAAAAAATGCTCGATGTCAAAACTTCGACCAAAAAACTCACATTCTTGATTTTCGTGCTACCTTCGCGACAACTATTGCAGACAAAGAAGCCAAATCAAAATGACCAAAAAAGGATATCTGGAAGTTTGAGAAAAATGGAATTGAAAAGTTGCTGCGCCATCATCTTGAATCAATTTAAATTGAATTTTATAAATCCAAGTTCTGTATGCATACCTATACCGCTCGCTGAATTTTTTTTAACTAACTTCAATTTGGCAATTGTGTTTCGTGAAATTCATCAAATCAAGTTTCAGTTAAAATCAAAACAGATTAAACGTTGAGTGTTGTGTTTTTGGAGCTCCTTATTTTTGAAAAATAAGGCGTCTCTCTCCAGTGGTGCGAAGCTCAGTTTAGCCGCTGCGTCGAATTATTTCACGTTGCATACCCTGTATTGGGTTTTAGTTTTGGCCTGTCTTCAAAAATAAGTATCTTGTTTTCTATGTTTACCTTCAAAGTTATTTTCGTAATCAAATTAGTTTTTCTGAGAAAATGTTGTCCCCATTTAACACCATTTCTACTTGTACAACCCATACTCTACATTCAACCCCAGTTAACTGGCATCCCCCCTCGACCCTAACATTTTCACCCTAGGCCGTGAATCAAGAAAAAACTGGTGCTAGTTTTTTTGAGACAATTGCAAAAAAACTGACAAAAATCCGTCATAATCAAAATTCAGAAAGGAATTTGATGAATTATAATTGACGATAATGGATTTTATTGAAGTGTTTTTTTTTGTGGAAAGAATCGGTAGCAATGACAGTATATTCATTTTCGTGGTCTAAACTTATGAAAAAATTGAAGACCTCTGTCGAAAATGTAGGATAAAAAATGAAGAAACCATTTTTGCATTTCTTATAGATTTTCATTAACCTAAAACATAATATGATTCGGGCTACACAATCTCCATTCACTTCGTTCTCATGTCTAAGATATTGTAATTACCAGCAAAAAGTAAGGGGTGTGTGCGTGGTGACCAACATGTAGTAAGATATGTTATAGGCATCCGGTCACCAGGCTATGTATAACAGCTAGGGAATATGATATCAGATATGTTAAGATAGGTAATACGTTTAATTATGAATAAAAAACGAAGTTTGAGATGGTAAATTGATAAGTGTTGAAAAATTTTGGCGCTTAAATTTGATGATAGAAAGAGGCTTAAGATTCTCTATAGCGATTTTAAGATATTCATGTTTTAAGACTTGGAATCGCTGGTTTGCCTAACTGACTTGAGTATGGTAAGTTTCAGTTGGTAAGTTTCAGGAAAATTTTCGCTTTTCTATCACCTATTTAATCTTGAAAAAAAAATCGAGAAAAAAAATTAATTGCAACTCGTGAAACATTTTTACCTGACAATTTCACATTCACTAAATGAATCACAACCATAAAAATTAGCAAGTTTCAAAAAAATTTGGCATGTCTGTCACCTATTGATTCTTTAATGTACATTTGAGAAAAATATTGAAAAGCTAAAAAAAATTCAGTAATTCACTGCATTGTATAATATGTTTACTTTAAAATTGCACATTCACGAAAACTCGTAATTTTGTGTGTTGTACACGTTTCTTTTCAACGGTTCGGTTTAAGTTCTATCATCTTGAATTTTACACTTTGGTTAAAAATAACGAAGTCATTTTATTGTTTCTTCTTGTTTACCTACCATATGGCTTACTGTTCTAAGTCCTATATCTGTTGATGTTAAGTTGATTGCTTCATCGAATAATCTCCTATACTCTACCATATGTCCTACTCCGGAATCTTCTCGAACTCATTAGTTCAATTATTTGCTGCTACATTTGAAATTATCTGACTTGTTGTCGTAGCAGCAATATGTCATATTACACAAACAGAGCATTTCAATGCACTTATTTTATTTTTTTAAAAAGACCAAGCTCCCATTTGCCTTGTTTTATATGATCATAATGACAAGTTGAGTCAAAATTGGTTGTTTCATCGTCATTAAAATTTTCCTGCAAATATTCTCCTATCAGTCGTCTTAGATTTGGTCCACAGAATATAAAATAAGTGAATCCGTATCATCACCCAAGTCGACAAACTTATTCACATCACAGATTTGTCAATGAAAGTGTAGTAAAACTCTAAATTCTCAGTTTGGCATCCTATTGAAAGAAAAGTCTAGTAGTTATGAGTTTTATGAGCTGATTATTTCTCAACTGCCTTCAGCCGTTAGAAAAGTTGTTCAAAAATCGCTTTGTGAGTTTTCCCATCATTGAGATATTTGGTGGTTATGTGTGTGGATCTATCCGTGATCCGGCATCTATAGTAGATAGTAACAAAAATATTATTGTTTCTGCTAAAATCCCTGAAAAAGGGTTTTCATCTCCTTCTCTTCTGGCATCAAACACAAAATGGACAGAACCGTTGAAATTTTTTTTAGACGATATGGTAAATTTTGCTACTCAGCAAGCCAAATTGTCTTTAATCGTTAATTAAAGGAATTATAAATTAATCGTTCTTTTTTGGTATCTCTGAGGATCTTTAAACACTTCCTTCTCATTTTCGTAAATTTAGATATAGTCCTATACTGATTTAGATATAGTCTTTTCTTCCAATTCAAGAATTTTTAAAATTTGGGGCAAAGATTGCACATTTCGTTTTCAATTCTTCTGAAACAATTAAACCAAGGAGTGAATCAACAAGATATCCATCAGGCTAATATGGAATTTGTAGAAAGAGGTCTTTTGCAGGGAAACTGAGTTTTGACATAATTTTTGATCTTGTCATCTGTTTTGAAAGGTTATCATCTGTTTTGCATTCTGGTATCATTTAAACATTTTCGCAAAGTTGCAAAATCTGCTATGTCTTGCTTTGAAGTTTTGCATTCCGTGATTTTGCTCCCATTCCATGAAGAATCCTGTTGCGTATTTGGTCACATTGAGTACGGGTAGAGTTGGCTTGCATTGAAAACTTTGCAGAGATTCATGAAAGTCTCATCAACTATAGCTTTCCGAGTGAGAACAAAGGAAGGTCCACCGCTCATGTCTGTTTTGTAGTTTTTCACACAAAAATCTTTGCTCTTTTCGCAAAATGAATAATTCTGTAATTTGTAAATTTTGCTGACAAGTAATTGCTAGTATCGGAAGTGTTCATCCTAGTTTTAATATATCATTTCCTTTGTTATAATATAACTTGATCATTTCTTGCAAAAAAATTCGAACACAGAAATTCCGTTTTACTACCAAGTCCTTTGTAATGATTCGTAATTATACATTATCCAATGTCATGAAATTTTGTTGTCATCTTCAGTTTATTTTTTGCAAATAGTGATGCCTACAAAGTCAAGGATCAGGTTCAGTGGGTCCTTTTTTTACTAAAAGATGGGTTAAACTATCAGATTCGATGATATTGAGAATGAAAATTGAATGTGTTTTGCTATCCACATAGTGGTTTGTGTTTCTTTTAGTTCCTCTTTAAGAACAAAAATTGATTCAAAAACAAACATTGCTACCTTATTGAAGACCTTGTTATCTTCAAAAACCGGAATGTCCAAAGAGGGTTTCAATAAACTATATATGTCTCACTCAATTCATGCAAGTCAGGAGAACTCTGCTCAACTTGATTGACTCTTAGAAAATACTGTCTAGGAAGCATTCAATGGATATTTCGCAATTTTTTTTATATCATGACCATACTTTAATATAATTTCGATTGAGTATCTAGAACCGAGAAAGTCGAGGGTCTAACCGAAGCAGAAAAAAAGTAAAACTTATGGTCAACTTGAATCGCCATAACTTTTTTTTTGAAATAATATCAAGTTTGCTTTAATACACAGTAATTTGACATTAAATGAAAAAGTTGTTTTAATGGGCATCAATATAAAATTTTCGCAAATTAGATAAAAATTATAGTTTGTTGACTTATACAGACACGGGTTAGCTAGATTTGGAAATGTACATCTACGTTTCAACATGACTATCCTATTGTTAAAACTGAATCATTTTACGTATTGCTTTGCAGATTGAAACAACATTCTTGTTGTTGTACTACTGCAAAATGTTTATAAACTCAATCATTCCGTTTTTCTTCCCAGTGTCTCGTAAAGAACTGTGTTTGTCCAAGATCGACGGACTACCGCCTTAAATTAAAACTTTTCAGTGAGTGTTGCTCATCAAGTCGACCATTGAAAATTTTTTCAGGGTCGACAAAGCTTTCTTCTAGATTAATGTTGTTTCAAACTTTATTCAAAGAGGCTTCATACTGTGACAATTTTGGAAAAACGAAATTGTCGTTCTTGAGTAAACATAGATGAAAGATCTTTTTCATTCGTTCAGTGACAGCCATTTCTTTACCTAGGAAATTTGTTTTCATCTCCAGCTTAATTTTCTCAGCCAAAAGCTCAAGATTCAAAACAACAACAATGAGCAGGTTTTGTGGATCCTTGTTGTTCAAAAAGTTGTGTTCGCCAATCAGAATCTGTTGTATAGAGACTGAAATTGGAAGATGTTTTCCAATCAGGTTCTAGTTTGTGTCTCTATTATTTCTTCTGTAGGAAAACAATTGGACTCAATTTCGATTGCTAGGTTAAAGAGTTTGTATAAATTTTTGGAACTGGAAGATTGAATGCCTATAACAATTCAAAAAAGGTTTTGCGAAGCTCAAACTTCTTTTTGGGAGAAGCTTCGAAATTTTTGTTGTAAAATGTTCAAAGTATCTTGAAGTGTGAGAGTGATGTGCATTACTACTGCGCGGAAAAGACACAAAAGATCTTCGTATGGATCCTTAATTTAGTTGGATAAAATACAGTTATCAGAAGTGATGTCCAGGCACAGTCCGGTAGTCCCTTCAGGATGTTTTTGAGCAAAGCAGCAAAAATTGTAAAATTTGTAATCAACTTGAATCGCCATTTTGTGTTTCGAAGTTCTTGGCTACCCCATACAATATCAAATTTTTATACTTTTATTTGAAGCGTTGTCAAGTCAGCTGTGTTATCAGCTTGTTGGAATTCAGCTTGTTGAAAACCGTCAAGATGTTGTTGAAGAAAAGGATAAATTGAAGTATTTGCAAACAGGACAGGAGAGAACACCTCCGGTACAAATTTTACGGTTTCGCGCTGCATGCCTATCATAAACGCTTCCACAAATCTCATGTGTCATTTTCCCGATTTTTTCAGTGACTGCATCTTAAAAGTTGAAAAATTTATTTTGTACTCAAGTCAAGAAAAATGTTTTTGGTACAACTTAGTACGGGAGATTTAATTTTTCAACAGTCTATCTTTGGAAGTTTATTTTTTCTCTAATTATTGAAAAATAAGGAGTTTTTTCTCAAGATTTTATACAAAATAAATCAATTGATTTTTTTGGCGTCAAAAAATGAAAACTAAATTAATTCTATTTGCAGTTCCTTCAGGAAAGTCAACAAACCAAAAATGAGTAACTTTTGTAATTAATTTTTTGTTCGTTTTTATTCAATCAAAAAAACCGTAGTTATATGTGAGTTATTTAATTCTTTTTAAAAATTTTTTTTCAAGGAAATTGAATTCCTATGAGTCACTGAAAAAAGAAAAACTTGTCTATACGATATTCGTCCATATAAAAAAAGTCTACTCTGATTGGCTAAACCCAGGCAATTGTATTAGATGTATCTCTAACTCGCAAGCAAAAATCAATATTTCAATTTAACTTCCGTCAAACACTTCCCTTAGCTCTAACCAATAGAGTTTCTTGTTGTTCAATTCTAAGCCTCTTCTGTCAAATTCGAGTTCTTGCTCAAAAATAGATATCGATTCAAAATCACAATCGTTAGTACTCAGTGGAGTTTGATGATGATAAATGACGAGCAATCTGGTGCTCCAGTCAATAACTGGGATTTTTAGGCACACACTGATGTCCCTACTCACTGTTGGCACAAGGTTGAGATCATGAGATAAAACTTCAGCGAACATCAGCGGATGCAAGTTCCAATCACTGAATATTAACTTGCAACAAGGTAAAGGATGGGAAAGATATCTAGCTTAAACCAATCGAGATTCTTGATTAGCGTTTTGTTGTGGAAACAGTCGAAGACTTCCATTTCCCGTGGAAGGATGAGGGATCTGCTATGATTCCCATCTACATCGAAAAGGATGAAGAGTTCTCCGAACCAAAGATTTAAGTGGGCGAAGCAGCAAGCAGAGCTCCAGTAATAGAAGCAAAAAAAGTCTTCAGATCAGTTGAGAACTTGTCGATAGCTTGACATCTTTTTGACTGATGATTTTGCAAAATAACTGCGTATTGCTTTTCATAATGATTCGTGAGTTTTATTTCTTTCTAAAGATTGATTTAAAATAGAAATAATTTTAAAACATTTTTAAATCAAACTCAAAAACATCTTCAAAAACACAGTTTGTTAGAAGAATTTGAAATAATTTAGCAATGTGTGGCAAAATGAAACATATGTTGCAGCGACTTGTTGAAAAAGAGAAACACTTTATGCCTCCTCGAAAAGAGTTTTGCAACTAAATGAAAAAGAGAAAAAGATTTCATTTTCTCTTGAATAATTTGAGTGAGTACTTTTAACAGTTAAGATAAAACCAGAAGATTGTTAACCTAATTTATTTTAATCAAAAAATGACATGATCATTTTCACAAAACATACCAGTGAATAAAACTCTCAGTTAGTTTCTATCAATTCCGATTATTTTCTGACTTTGGTATCTTACAAACTTTTTATAGAACCGCTCAACTAAGGTTGTGCGCAGAAGCGGGCTGTTAGGTAGAAGATGGACTCTGTTTTTTTTAAAACTTAATCGCAACATGTTTGTGAATAGAACAAAGTTTCTAAATCTAAAACAAAAAATTATTTTTTTTTGTCGAACAGTGAAACATCTTGAAAAATTCACCAGAGAAATTGATGTCATTACACTATAACTTCTGGACTTTTCCAATCCTTTTGAAAAACATTTACAGGTTTTTCTCTTTTAAAAAAATCAACTAAAAAGTCATCCAATCAGAGCTGCGAAACAAAATACTTTTTGTCATTTTGCTGGGGTTAATAAAACAGCTTGTGATTTTAAATATGTCGATAAATTTTGTTTTCAAATCTGAATATAAATACTAATATTTTAATCAAGGTTGTTGGAGACAGATGTAGTATTCAAAACAAATTCCGACATCAGAATGCTTCAAACTAAAGTATAATCATAATCTACAGAGTTCTTCTGATAAAAACAGCTAATTCAAAATCACAAAATAATCTCGTTTTGAAGAATTTTTGAACCAAATCAGATTTTTTGTGTGTTTTCAGAGTGCTGAAAGGAAAAAACCCTACTACAATTTTATCTGGTCATTAGATACAACTGACAAGGAAATTCTTTAGATAATGTGAAATTTTCAACTCAATGGACCAAAAAAACTGGTTCATTTTTTCGGGGAAGGTGAAATCTGTCACTTAAATTGAAACCAATCCTGACAGAACGAAACCAAAACTGCCTGCAACTTGAGATTGTTACCAAATCTGTCAAAGCTCTCAAACTCATTGAAATTTTCCAGCATGTTCGGCAAACTATCATAGATGGCGATAACTCAAGAGTAAATAGATCAGAGTTTTTAGAAAAGAGTTAGATATGTCTTCAAAAACTTCGAGAAAAAATAGGCTCCAATTAAATCCAGATATAAAATTTTTAATACATGGAAATATTTGGTTTGCTTCTCAATGAACATTTACAACAAACGATGATTTTTAAAGAAATGGTTGATGTTGGTGTATTCTACAGAAATTGAAGTTTTTTTTCAGTCTCATAGCACTTCCCAGCATGATTGGCTGAAATTGGAAACAATTCGTGATAGAAGGCACGAGAACAAATGCTTCACTCAACAGGGTGAAACATCTCTGTTGAGAAAAAAACATGGTAGGGCACATGAAAAAAGTGACAAGAAACTCGAAAACTCACTCATTTTTTGTTGCAAAAGAAATATTTTTGTCTTTCTAGACAATATTAAAATTTCCTTTCTTCTTGTGAATTTGAAGTGTCTTCTCGCTTTGAATTAAATTTTTCTGAGTAAAGTTTTGTTTAATAAAGGTTTAAAACTATATTATTGTATAAAAAAAATAAGGCCAGTTTTTATTTTATCACAAGTTTTACATAAACACTGGGTACAGAATCGTGACCAACAAAAAACAATCAAATATCCATTAGTTCAGATTCATGCTTCTTATCCGTTATTATGCCTGGAAGAACTTAGCCGAGAAATTGTGTGGAAGCAAGTTTTCGGTCAGAACTTAGACAACGACTCTTAAGTTTTTTAAATGAATTGCTTCTTTGCTTGAATTTGCAATTTTTCGGCTCTTTTCCTTAGAAGGCTATAGTGATCCTAAATTATAAATTATAGTTACGTTTCTTATAAAAAAGAAAGCGGGTCTTGCCCTTCTCCAAGGAGTCTAGATAGTTCTGAAGAGACACGCAATTATCTTGAGCGACCATGTAGTTTTCCTGAAACTCGCTGGAAACAGAGATAAATTGCGATTTTTCATTGTAGTCTGAATAAAAATTGATCCGAGTTGACATATAGCAGCTGTCAGTTGTCATAGAAATAAGGCTTCTCGTGGAAAATTATGGCTATATTCAAGTGAAGTAACAGCTTTAAAAACTTTATACACTAAAAGTTTATTCAAAACTTTCCATAGTTGGTTTTTCTTTCATATATGGTAATCATGATGACTCATACTGTACGTTTTATGCAGTTTGTTTGAAGAATGTTTCATTAGAAGAAGTGTTACTTTTTTGCAGTAGGAGTAACACCTGGTTTTTTCCATAAATGGATGTTTGATTTGAAATTTGAAACTTTCCATATTTGATGCTATTTCTATATACGGTAACCTAGGTAACTCATTTTATTTACTTCAATTCTTACTTAATCTGCCAACCAGTTCTTTTGTTTTCTCTTCTACTGTTTATCTTCCATTTATCTAATCTACCATTCAATTATCTACTATTTATTTTCTTCTAATTTTGCTATTTTTGAGAAGAAGCTCAGTAAAAGACGCTAAACTCGTTTGAATTATCAAAAAAAAAATCAAAAAACAATTGAAGTTTTTATTTGGTCCCAAAATTCATATCAGACTAAAAACTGCTTTGAACCGTGCTTCCAATTAATCAAAACACCGCTCAAACTGCTCAAACCGCTCGAAAAACCGCTCATATTTTGAGCGGTTTTTGAGCAGGAGCTGGACCCGGGGAGTTCCAGCATTTTTTGAACTGTCTTTTCTTAGCCCATTGTTTCAATTGCCCCATTTACCAAACATCTGTCTCTGAGCTCCGTTGTGATTTTATTCCCGCGGAAATAACAAATATTGTTGGCGTTAGACGATTAATTCCCCAAATAGAAGCCTTTTTGTCAATTTCTTTTGTCAAGATATAATCTGTTAACCTGGGTGTTTCTGATTGGGTTGCCAGGAATACTTCAGTAGTGCTATGTTTCCTCAAGTTATTGGATGCAAGTTTCCGCATGTTAAAACGTTTGCTGTAATAAAGCCGATCTAAGACTTTTGTGTGTATTTGCGCACTGTCCGATATGTGTTTGAATGTCTGTGAACATCACTTTGACAATGTATTTTTCCACTAAACCTCTGCTCATCCACATTTTGATGCTTGATAATCTGATAAGCGGAGGTAAGATACTTCTTGTCATTATTTTCAATCTTTGTTTTTATATTGTAGAAATTGCCCTCTCAATAACATATTTTTAACGCGTTGTAAACTTTTTTCACAAAAATAGTTAAAAAGTATTTGATTTCAACGGAATTGAAGTTGATAAGTGCATTTCGTTTTGATAGGTTCTTTTGCATCTCCTTGTCTAGTCACGAGAGTCGTGACTTGATTCGATTTTGTGCTTTTTGGTAGTACACATTTGAGTTGATACGGTCATTCTTCCTCCTCTAATGATATGCCTGCTGTACCTTTCTTTTTTAGCGTCATTTTTTCATGTTATTCTGATTGCCAGTTTCATGCTGTTTCATGCCATGACATCTGCATCTTCACTCGCCGACACAAATTCTTGCATCCGCGGTGGATCAGTAGAAACGGACCTGGAGTTACTAACACATCATTTTCGGCGCATTTCCCTCGCAATGATGTAGCTAGAAAATTATTTGGGACAATTAACGCGCGATGTAATTCGCGCTATTAACGCGTAAGCGGAGAATTAATCCGTCTTTATATCGTTCCAAATTGGTTGAACGAAGCTTATTTACCATAATTGATTTGTTACAAGAAACGAAATCTATCTTTTTGTACTTTATATGTCGTGTGGGGGGATGATTTTTTCAATTTTTAGAAAAAAAATCATTTTATTTAATTTCATTTATTTTTTTTATGTAATGCGGCTGCCCAATAAACATTAAAAGGCAGTCGGAACATTCAGGGCTTACAATATCAATTCGATTGAACTATATATATATATATATATATATATCAATTTTATGCTCACAGCCACTATATCTTACAGCCAAAATTAATCTAGAACTAGATAAACAAGACTGCTCGTAGCAGGGTGAAGCCCTGAATGTTTTGACTGCCTTTTAAGGTTTATGGAGCAGTAAAAACATTAAAAAATTCAATGAAATAAAACAAAATCAATTTTTTTTCTAAAATTTGAAATTTTTTATGAAAATCATCCCCCCACACGCCATACAAAGTACAAAAGGATAGATTTCGCATCTTGTAACAAACCAATTATGGCACATTAGCTCCTTTTAACCAATGTGGAACGATTTCTAAGACGGATTAAATCTCCGCTGACGCGTTAATAGCGCGTAATATGTCGCTCGTGAATTGTCCCAAATTGGCCAAAATGGCAGTCTTTAAACCCCTGTAACTTTACAAAAAATGACCACAGGTGAATTATCTTTTCAAATTTGAGCTCAAGACAGCAACACATTTCGAATGATGTAAAAAAGTTCCGTCAAAAATGGCTAGTTAAAAAGTCGAAATTTGTCTGAAGAAAAAAAAAACCCACCCCGAGCACAAATATTCCGTTACTTTCGCATCGAAAATCGGAACATTAATTCAACTAAATAAAATGGGCTAATCCTAAATGACAAAACTATTTCATCGAAAACATGTATAATTTTCAACATTACGAGGCCAAACTCTGCACTGGATAGGCGCACAATTCTGTGCCTATATGTTCCTGGATTCCATAGACAGGTCTTTAACATGTTAAAATTTTGTCGGAACGATCAAAGAAAAAGAAAGAAAAAAACAAGAATAAAGGGAGCGTCCTTGTTGCGGAATCCGCTTACAATGCACAAAGTGCACAGTTTGGCCTCGTAATGAATCAGATCCTAAAAACATAGACGAATGGCTTTTGTGGTTGACAACCTCCTCACTGTGAACAACATGAGTTCAATGGTAAGTCGGTAAGACAATTTCATGCATAAATTTTACATTTCACTAATAATTTTGAAAATACAATCCAATTTTGGAGCAAAATCTTTCTTTTTTGCATCTTTTGATTTCTTTTAGTGGAAGAGACGAAAGTATTTGAAAAAAATCTGAATTTATAAACAAAAAATCGGTTCAAGTTTTAACAGTTTTCACGCTAAAATATAACTACTTAAATGATTGTCTCGTCTCCTCTAAGATTTGACATATGAGAAGAAGGTTCGTTGTTTGAACTTCAATTGAAAAAAAATGGTCTTTAGTAAAAATTTATAATCATATTCAATTCAAAAGATACACCAAGCGTGAAGCGATAAAATTTTATAATAACTCTAAACAGATCTCACTAATTTCAGTGAAATTTATGTGCTTGCAGAGAGAGTCGGGGAAAAGGGTTAACTGGAAAATTGAAACGAACGGTGGAGGTATTCTGATTAGGATAAAAAAGCAGACGTCTAAATTATGAACTTGTATGCGCGTGAGCATGGGCTGTTTTTTAATGACAGAAAGTATAAAAATGAATTACGCGGAGACGCACTTTCATTCAATTTTAAAAAACAGTTAAACTCATTTAGCATGTTTCAATCTATATTATCAAAATAATCTGTCGACTGAACTTTTTTTTATTATTGCTGTTGTTAAATTTTACTACAAAATTGACTTTATAATCAGATAAACAAGAGCCTCAGACCGAGAAAAGGTAAAATTACTAAGTGCCCGCACTGACAAGAATGGATTAGGATCGATTTTACTTTGAATAAAATACGTTGATTTAATTTAGATCGATTTTAGTATGAAAAAATGCGATGATTAAATTAAGATCGATTTTAGTCTGAAAAAAGTAAGAAGATTAAATAAAAAAGAGTAAGATTGATTTGATTTAAATTGATTTAAAATCGATTTGAATTGATCTCAAATCCCATCTAAAAAATTGATCCAAATCGATTTTAAATCAATTTAAATGCATTTTTTCCAGTCTAATTTTTTTCATTTTTAAGGGGATCAAAACGGATTCAGATCGATTGAAATCGGTTTTTTAATTCGAGTTTTATCAACTTCGAGTTTTAATTCCATTTATTCAATGCTTATCATTTTTCATATTACGTCCATAGCGTATTGTAGCATAAAAAGACCAAATTAAAATATCGATAAAAATCTATGATTTTCTGGCATATATTGAGTTTAAAAACTGATCTATATTGACCCTTTTCTTGATTCGTTTTATAAGTTTTGCCCAAAATCTGATTTATCTTCATAATTATCTATGATTTAATTGCATAATATTGGCATCAAATTTTCATTTATTATGACCCTTTTCTTGTTTGTAACATAGGGTTTACAATATTTTTCTATAATTTCATTGCTTATTTTCGAGCTTAAAATCTGATTTATGTGGATCATTTATAGAATTATATAACATCTGGCACGAGTGTTTATATTTAAAAATCGAGAATAAAAAAATCTCCTTAATGTTTTTAAAGGGTATGTCTTTTCGCCTTGTTAGCGAAAAAATGATTTTAGTGGGTCTGAAAATCCATCCAAATCGATTCAAATAGATTCTTTAGACACTTAAATCGATTTGAAAATTTCAAAAAGATCGATTTAAATTGATTTAAAATGGACTTAAGGGAGTTTTGGATGGATTTTAGTGAGTCGCAAAATCCATCGGAATCGATTTCAATCAGCTTTTAAACATTTAAATCGATTTTAATATTATATAAAAAAATTGGTTTGAATTGTTAATTGTTGATCGATTTGGATCGACTTAAAATCGGTTTAAAATCAATTTAAATCGATCCGAAACCATTTTTTGTCAGTGCGGGTGGCAATAACTTTTCACTCACACCTCTTTACTTTCTGCGCAAACTCAATAAATTAGACAATTTTTTGTGGATAACAACCTCCTTATTGTCGAGAAACACAATCCAGCATCAAATTGTTATGATTATTTCAAGCATAAATTTTACATCCTCTACATTCTAGAGGGCCATATATACCCTATCCTTTAGAAGTTCATTCTAGAAAAAAGAGCGGCAATATGCGAACATTTTCCATTAAAGTTGGCTTGGAGACCTAAGCTTATCTTGGATACATTGCAAAAAACAGCAAACTTTTCTAAAAAAGTTTAAGCACAATAAACAAACAGTTGAAACGTTGCAAATATGCTTGAGAATTCCACAGAGAGACAAAGAGATTTTTGTTTTTCAAATCAAGCGAAAATTATTACTTATTGGTACTGAAAAGCTCTTAATTTTTCCAGAAAGTTTCATGAATGGCACTTCTTCGCCAAATTCAATCTTTTTGACAAACAGAGAAGGAAAAAATTTGTAGTAGTTAAAATAATTTTAAAAAATTGTAAGCTAGCAGACAGAAAACGAGTCGATAGCCACTGTCGAAAAAAATTATTCACAAATTTCAGTCAGCACTTTCTAAAAATCGACAGTTATCTTAAATTATGTTCAACTTAAGCAAAACTAATAATAAGAACTGATAATAAAAAAAAATCTTGACGATAAATACGAACTCCAAATCAGCTGAGCTGCAACTTTGTGTGGGATGAATGATCAAACAGTTTTTCCTAATAACAAGTTCAATTACTGCCAGGGTGAAATTGAAAGGGGTCAAAAGGATAAAATTTCATTGACCTAAATTATTGTGAAATTTCCAACTTGTTTTTGATACAAAGTCATTCACGTGTTTTTTTGTGACACTTGATTTTCTTATTTGGAGAGCGGAAATTGCCTTCATTTGATGGCATTGAAAACAAACTAGAAAGTAGGCGCTGAAAAAGCGTTTGATTTTCAATTCGTTCATTGACGCTCAACATATGACTGACAGGCGCGTTAAACTTCATTTCAGTTGCTAAAAAAGACACGCAGGAATGTTTTGTTTTTACTAAAAGAGATTTTTTACACACTGATTTTAGACAGGTTATTTTTATAAAAGCTCTTCAAGCGATGAAAATTTGAAACATTTGACTTGCTTGATAGACTGAATAGGTGAAACTTTCTATGAGATCAACCAGCAGAACACCTTGAAGTCATCGCTGGCAGTATAGTGTAACAATGAAACTTTGAACTTCTTTTTTTATTAGCATGAATGGGTCTCCAAGGTGCTAAGATTATAATAAGGAAACGAAGCACTCCACATAGTTTCGTGATCAATAGCTCGAACAGATTTGCCAAGCAAACTATTCAAACGACGAAACCTTGAACTATTTCAAGTGAATTTCTTCGCATGAATCGGTACGCAAAAGTTAAAGCTAATTTACTAAATTTACTCTTTTAAAATTTGTAAGCTTGCTTATTAGCTCTTACGGATGGGAAAAAATCTGAAGCAAATTATTTAACTTTGAAATTTGAAACGTCTAAAATTTTCTGAGAAATTTTACAGATTCAAAAAACGGTTACGCTTTTAGAAACTCAAACACCAAAAACTCAAAATGATTTCAGACAAATTGATTTTAAAAAGAGTCAAATTGGTTTCAAAGTTCAAACGAAATTTGAAGAATTAAATTAACTTAAACTTAAGTTATGCAAGCGGTTAACAACTGAAACGTATTTTGTGACAAAGATAATTTTTTTAGGTTGTCAAAAACATATGTTGTCATCAAGTACTTTCTATGAGAGGGGTTATTTCAAGTCCTTTTAAAATTTTGAAAGGTTCTGCAAAGCTACTGACACAATGACAATCCTTCTTAAAATTTTTTGACAGCTTGAATTACTTCAGAAAACGTTGAAGACTTGTTAGGCTATCTGGCTAAAAAAAACTTGGGTATATCTGAAATTGATTTAATAGATTGGATATCATCAAAAAAATTATATTGAGCTCTTCAATTCATCAAAAATGTTTCAAATAACTTCGAATATTTTGAAAGGGCTCATAAAACATTACTTTTTTTTATGAACAAGCGACTCAGGCAATCGAAAAAAATTCAAACATTAAACTCACAAAAAAAGTTTCGTTGAAGATTGGAACAATATATGCTTTGAAAGAATTGTACTTTCCATCATGCTCATGCCATTCCGCCTTTAGTGGAAGTAATTACAGTACTTAAAAGTTTTCCTAATTATTTCCGAATTTTTTTTTTATTACTAATTATTTCCAAAGTTTTTCTAATTATTTCCGAAAAAAATCGCAAAAAATTTTACATATTTTTTTGGGTTTCATTATCGATACCTCTCCACCAAGTATAGCTTTATTTTTTCCTTGCTGACGTTTTAATTAGGAGGCTGCCTTATACACAGTTTTTTTTGTAATTGATTGAACAGAACTTTAAGAAAAACTCGGTTGAGAAGAAACACTAGAAGAGGCTAAATTGTAATTTACATTTAAAAACTACCTTACTTTACATCTGTTTCATTTGAATAAATTTTTAAAACAAGATAATCTGCTTGATTGTTTAAACTGCACGAATATTCTTTTTTCTACAACTAGTCACAGTTGCACAAGTTGTTCAAACTTTTTTTTGAGTAGTTTTTCTGTGGTTTGATTTTTTTTTATTTGACTTCAAGTTTTGATTTGAAAACAAAAAAAAGTATTTTTTTTAACGTCTCCAAGTAATTCGAAGCTAAACTCGAAAAATTATGAGGTATTTTTTTTTCAATTTTGATCTCCGAGCTATTTTGATTTCCCAGCTAATTTTCTAGAAAAATATCCGTGGCATTTGTCTAATGAAACTCTACCCTCCAAACACCAGCTGAAGGTCGCTAACAATCTTTGTTTCATATGAAAATGGCGAAATTCTTCTCCATGTAATAAAACATCCAAATTCGATATTTGAGTTCAAATTCAGATAAAAATTTTGAATTGAATTATTATGTTTTAATATCCTACCTTGCATTAAAAAACAAACCAGAAAAAAACCATCAATTGGAGCCAACTGAGAGTTTATTTTGTGAAAAACCCAGAAAAAAGTTAAGCGACATTTTTTCTATAGCGATGCTGTATCGTTACCAGAAACAATTCCATCAATTAATACGGTTTTTTTCAGGGCTCTGCAAAGATAAATTGTTCAAAATGTGTTGTTCTATGTGAAAACGATTGCAAAATTAAAAATAAATTACCTCGTTTATTTCTAAGAAAAACTAGCTTTCTTTACTGCTGATTCTGCTGATAAAAATGTTTTTCGATCAAAGAAAAAAGCAAGTTTTTTGATGACTTTTAACTTCCAGTAAGTTGTTTAATCGAATTTTAAGAAATTGACGTCATCTAAAGTTGCAAACGGTTAGTGTCCGTTTTCATTCTGATGTTCTTTAATTTTTTTGAATCGGTTGATTTTTTCCGCATATACTGATTCTGCTGAAAAAAATTCAGAAAACTTGTGGAATTTATAAATGTCAGTCATTTTGTCAAATTGTCTTTTTTAAAAACAATTGCAAAAAGATGGCGCTCTGCTATCATTGACAAAAACAGCATTATTTTTAATTATTTGAAAACTTTTTCCATGTTTCAAAGCATTTAATTTAAAAGTAAATCAACTATTCACTTTTCGTTGTTATTGTCTGCAAGTTTAGCAAGACACTAGAACTAATTGAAAACTCAACAAACTCCAATCGAATTGACAGTTTTAAATGCAAAAAATCACTCTTCGTTTTTTGTTTTTTTTTAAAGGTAAATTGTCAACGCTTAAGGAGCATTGGACAGTTTTTGCTTTGAACCTTACCAAAGTTTTTGCATTAATCGACTGCAATTGATCTAAGCTATCTTCTCTGAGAGTGTCATTTTTTGATTCGAAGCACAAATCAATCTTTTGCGGTCAGAAGAAGCCTGTTTTTACTTTTTTATGAAAACTATTTCAACAGTGTGAAAGTACAAAAAACAGCAGAAGTGGGGAAATTTGTCACTTTCAGCAACTTTTTTTGTATGAAAAATTTTTGTTTCAAATGGTCTAGTTTTTAAAAAGGCTATTTGAAAAAAAAGGTTTACTTCCATAGAAAACTTGTTACAGATGTTGGAAAAGTTTTTTTTTCATATTAGGATTAAACTGTTTCAAATCATATATTGAGACTTCCAAAGAGGGTAGCTTTTGTTGAACGATGTAATTGTCTTATGTATCAAAATTTCCAGTTAAATTTTGACGTAAATGATAATTGTTTGCAGTAAAAGTATAGCTTCAGGGAGTCAATTTCCTAAGTAAATTAAATGCATAAGTTTATTGTTTTGAAACTAAACTGAGAAAGTTTTGAGTCATATGAACAATTTTGTACAATGTCGTATAGGCCGAAAAAAACTGCTGCAAGTATCCTAGTTTTGATGGTTTCAAACTATAGCCAAGTTTACTAGTGTTCGTAAATAATTCATTTTACAGTTTTATTTGTCTTTTACATACAATTTGTCCGTTTTTCCCTACACAGATTTTTTTCTAATAAATTTATTTTTGGTAGACATAATTGAACCTTTTGAACCTAATCAATTCACTTTTATTATGCATATTGTAGACCATAACAATGGGGGAGGATCCTCAATTGTTTTGTATTTTGGGACTGGCCCTCTGTTGCACTGCATTGGTCTTGACGTTGATTGCCTTCATCCCGTTATACGAGTGGTAAGTGTGAGTTCATTAATATGTTAAGTGTTTATTTCGTTTTCAAATTTTGCAAACAACTGCAAAGTTTTTCAAAATTTTTTCAGAACACTTATCTTATAGAAAAATTTTTTGCTTTTTAAAAAAACCATCAGGTATTTTACTGTTTAACAAATAACAAATTACTATGTTTTTTTGTCAGTTTTGCCGAGGCTTTTTTGAACTTATGAAATTTTATAAATTGCTTTTAAAGTAGTTTTGTGAACTGAAACTGAAGGAAGGTTAGAAGCGACCGCAACACGAGGAGTTCATTGAAAACCAAACATTTTGCTTGCACTTTATTTTCCCAAAGGAACTGATATTTTGACTTTGGAGAATTTAAACACGTTTGAAGCTGATGTTCAAAGAAGTTTTCACGGCTACATCAGTTAGATAAATTAATATTCATAATATAAAAAGCCCGTTTTGTGACATATAATCAATCAGAAGAGTTTAACAAATGAACATAGTAAACAACGCGGAACAACCTGGTAATTAATTATTTGAATTGCTATTCCTGAAAAAACTGTTTCACTTTTCTTAATTGAAGAATTATATTTCAAGGGATTTGAGACAACAATATCATGTGTGCTTTTGGTAATAATTCTGCAAAAAAATGCTTTTTTGTTCTGAATATATGGCACAAGTCATATTTTTTAATACCCCATTGAAAGTGAAAAGTCAATTTTGACATAAAAAACGTGAGAAGGTTTGTGAAAGTTGTTATAAAAAGAGTTTGTAAAAATTTGATCGCAAATGATGATCGCAAAAAAAAGACAAACATTTCTATCATGGTTGTATTTTCTCTAACGTATTATCCCGCATTGACAAAAATGGTTTCCGATCGATTTAAACTGATTTTAAATTGAATCGAAATCAATCCAAATCGATTAACAATGTACATTTTACGAACTGAAAAGGATTTTAAATCGATTTAAATCGATCTTTTTGAAAATTTAAAATCAATTTAAGTGTCAAAAAATTGATTTAAGTCCATTTTCATCCCCTTAAAAATTTAAACAAAATCAGACTGGAAAAATGCATTCAAACTGATTTAAAATTGATTTGGATCAACTTTTTTTAGCTAGGATTTAAGATCAATTTGAATCGATTTTAAATCGATCCAAATCAATCTTCATTGTTTAGCCTTCACACTTTTTTCATACTAAAATCGATGTAAATTTAATAAACGTACTTTTTTCATAATAAAAACGATCCTAATCCATTTTTGTCAGTGCGGGTATGTATATCTAGTAAGTTATCTTTGGCGCGAAGTTTTGATAAGAATTCAAAGGACTATCTGATGGATGATTTTTCCCACTGTGGGTTTTAATTCTCTATGTGCTGAGTTGTAACTTTATGCCGAATAAGTTGGTCTATTTATGCAGACAGATGGCTACGCAGCGCTCTGATTCTTTGCCTTCCGTGATTTGTTTTTACCGTATATTTCATCCGAATAACAAAATTTCTGAAAGAGTCTGCCCCGCAAACTACGGCTACCAATTCGTGTTCGTTGCTCGAATATCTTTTCTCTGCGGTTTCAAAATAACGGGAAGTGAACGAAATTGTTCTCCTATTTTCAAAACCGAGTTGCTTCAACATCACCACCAATCAGTTATGGCTTGCGTCACAACCCATTCGAACATCACTGTGGACATCGAAAATTTTCAACTCATGGTTTAACTTATCTATAGGTTCCCTTTGTCTGCTTAAAGGTGAAAAAATCAGTTCTGTAAAATATTGGCCTGACCATCGCATTCTGTCTTAAAGTGCGAAGGTGCATTATTAAGTTTGGTGCGCCAGTTTTTAAATTAGTTGAGCCTACTTTCTACTCTTTTTGACGTCACGATGATTTTCTTAATGTTTTTTTTATCAGGAAAATCTATAATAATATGCAGTCTCAAATTATTTTTTGCTGTAAGAGTTCAGATTTCATTTTAAACTCAGTTAATTTACTTTGTTAGAAAAAGAAAGCAAACTCCACTATCGAAAAAAAGTCACGAAAAACGAAAAACGTGATTATATGTGTAGATGTAAAAAAATGAAGCTAATCATGGGGGTGCCTGCTGACACCATGTATCAATGTAGATAACCGTTCAGCAGGCTTTGTGTTATGATAAGTGATAGTTTTAAAAATATTAGGACATATAGTACATTTTGTCTTTTTTTAAAAACAAGTGTTGATTTTTTAGGTTTCATACGTTGAGTTTTTCAGCGCGTGAATTTCACGTATTTTCGGATAATGTATAGCTATCCTGAAACGAATAGCAGGTTACTTGGTATCAAACTGGCAGATTGTACTATTTATTATAACAATAAATTAAAAATTGAATTTCAAGCTGTGATAAAAGAGCAAATCTACAAGTTGGATACGAGATTTTCTCTATTTCAAGAAATTTATAGAAATTAAAACTTTAGGCCGGTGAATTAGTAATTCTGAAAAAAACAAGAAAAAAACTAATAAATATTTTTCATTGGCAAAAAAAACTGGGTCTGGACTACTTTATCTCCAATATTTCGAGACAAAGAGTTTTTTTTTTTGGAAATTGATTGTTTGCTCAGAAAACTGTTTCGATTGTTCAACCATGGAAACTAAAGCTGTTTCTGCATGATTGAGACTTTTGTAGGCAACAATGTGTGTCATCTTTCCATACAGCTTTCATAACTGAAAATTGTTTGCTAAGCATTGTCTCAAGTAAAAGCAAACTTCTCATCAAGGAAAAATACGCAAAGAAATTCAGTCAGGATTTTGCAGTTTTTGATCACAGGGAGAAAGCGATTACATAAAGTTTAATAAAGGAAAATTGTATGTTAAGTTTTTACTGTATACAGTTTAACCCGGAAAACAATCGATGTTTTCAGTATGATAAAATTCTGTGAGTTAGCAATCCAGACTCAAATCATCTGTCTAAAAACGCTATTTGAAAAAAAATGTTCCTTAATGGGCAGGATACGAAAGATTTAAACAACAAAAAAAGTTTTCTGCTGGTGACTTTCCAAGAAACAAACGTTTTAGCCATGTCATGAATTTCCAGATTTTGTTTCAGCCCTTCGTATAATGCTCCTTGTGATAGCTACGCGTACGGCGCTGGGCAACCACAAGCAGGTGAGATCTTTTGTAGATCTTCTATGGATAGCACTGGAATATAAGACATCAAATACTATAGATATCAAACAACTTTGATAAGCATAATATGAACCCAAAAGTTTTGAAAAAGATTTGTGAGTGAATGTTCTCCTTAACTCATTGTTTGATACTTCTTTTTGTTGTGATGGAAATCTATAAAACCCAATTACTCATCGTCAGAGCAAAATTGACTTTTTCACCCGTTTTTTTAGCACACACGCTTTCAGTTCAAGGCTTAAGTAATCAGTTCCAAGGGGTTTTCATTAAAATTATGTCCCAACTAGAATATATAGAGCAAAAATGGGCTCTAAAAATTCTAACTGAATTTTATTGTCAAATTTTTCGAAATTTCTTATGATCAATCAGAATTGATTAAAAATCCTACGAAAAACCTCCTTTAATCGAATGTAATGATTGATCTTAATCTCTATTTGGTCAACTTTTTGCGCACCAAAACTATCATTCAAATGATTTTTTAGGTTTCATACGTTGAGTTTTTCAGCGCGTGAATTTCACGTATTTTCGGATAATGTATAGCTATCCTGAAACGAATAGCAGGTTACTTGGTATCAAACTGGCAGATTGTACTATTTATTATAACAATAAATTAAAAATTGAATTTCAAGCTGTGATAAAAGAGCAAATCTACAAGTTGGATACGAGATTTTCTCTATTTCAAGAAATTTATAGAAATTAAAACTTTAGGCCGGTGAATTAGTAATTCTGAAAAAAACAAGAAAAAAACTAATAAATATTTTTCATTGGCAAAAAAAACTGGGTCTGGACTACTTTATCTCCAATATTTCGAGACAAAGAGTTTTTTTTTTTGGAAATTGATTGTTTGCTCAGAAAACTGTTTCGATTGTTCAACCATGGAAACTAAAGCTGTTTCTGCATGATTGAGACTTTTGTAGGCAACAATGTGTGTCATCTTTCCATACAGCTTTCATAACTGAAAATTGTTTGCTAAGCATTGTCTCAAGTAAAAGCAAACTTCTCATCAAGGAAAAATACGCAAAGAAATTCAGTCAGGATTTTGCAGTTTTTGATCACAGGGAGAAAGCGATTACATAAAGTTTAATAAAGGAAAATTGTATGTTAAGTTTTTACTGTATACAGTTTAACCCGGAAAACAATCGATGTTTTCAGTATGATAAAATTCTGTGAGTTAGCAATCCAGACTCAAATCATCTGTCTAAAAACGCTATTTGAAAAAAAATGTTCCTTAATGGGCAGGATACGAAAGATTTAAACAACAAAAAAAGTTTTCTGCTGGTGACTTTCCAAGAAACAAACGTTTTAGCCATGTCATGAATTTCCAGATTTTGTTTCAGCCCTTCGTATAATGCTCCTTGTGATAGCTACGCGTACGGCGCTGGGCAACCACAAGCAGGTGAGATCTTTTGTAGATCTTCTATGGATAGCACTGGAATATAAGACATCAAATACTATAGATATCAAACAACTTTGATAAGCATAATATGAACCCAAAAGTTTTGAAAAAGATTTGTGAGTGAATGTTCTCCTTAACTCATTGTTTGATACTTCTTTTTGTTGTGATGGAAATCTATAAAACCCAATTACTCATCGTCAGAGCAAAATTGACTTTTTCACCCGTTTTTTTAGCACACACGCTTTCAGTTCAAGGCTTAAGTAATCAGTTCCAAGGGGTTTTCATTAAAATTATGTCCCAACTAGAATATATAGAGCAAAAATGGGCTCTAAAAATTCTAACTGAATTTTATTGTCAAATTTTTCGAAATTTCTTATGATCAATCAGAATTGATTAAAAATCCTACGAAAAACCTCCTTTAATCGAATGTAATGATTGATCTTAATCTCTATTTGGTCAACTTTTTGCGCACCAAAACTATCATTCAAAAAAAACCTTTTGATGGATCATAACTTTGCGGTCAGAAGGAATTCTCTGAAAGTGAGATGTCATTACACTTTATAGTTAATAAGAACGAAAATCTGATCACAAAACAAAACTTCCATAGATATCCCTCGTATCAGCTGAAGATTCCACAACAAAACTTCGCAAGAATACTCATCAAACTAAATCAATGTGATTGCTTTTTTATAGCGATGAGAAAATAGCATCTTGAACTTGTTTTAATTAAAAATAAAAGCAAAAAAAATCAGAAAGCTATGAACTAGAATTCTTTTGAAAACTACTAAACCAGTTTTTCAAACTTTCACACAGGCAAAAATAATTGAAAACAAAACATTGCGAGGCCAAACAATGCACTGGATAGGTCCACAATTTTGTGTCTGTATATTACTGGATTCCACAGACAAGTCTTTAAACATGTTAAAATTTTGTCGGAACGATCAAAGGAAAGTAAAGAACAAAAGAAGAACAAAGGGAGCAAATACTGTTTCAACCAATCAGAATCGAGACAAAGAAGAATTATTAATTATTTTGTATTGTTTATGTCTTTTCTCGATTCTGATTGGTTCATACAATATTGGTCTAAATATTGACGAGTATGAATACGCGGTTGTCTAAACACAGTGCTGATTTGAATTATCCGGACAAACCAAACAAAACTTGAATTTTCAAACGCGTTTTTCTCAAATTGGGTTAAGATTAGACAAAAAGTGAAGAGAACAAAAGTTACTTAGAATTTCACCAGAACTAATATGGTGCTATTTTTTCTCCGAAATTCTCAACAAAAATTTTACCCCAAAAATTGGTTATTTTGGCTTTTTTCAGTTAATCAAGAATTACGCGAAAACTACTTTGTTAATTGATAAGAAAATTATATCACAGGACGCCTCTTGCGCAGCTCAACAAAGTTTAAAAGGGTTAAATTTCCAAAAACCACAAAATAAGAGAAAAAAATTTCACTTGATAGTCAATAAATGTGATTTCTACTATATAAAACCCAGAATCTCTGTTTAAAAATGTATTTTAAACAATTTGCGCCATTTTTTGGAGATTTAACTCTTCTTAGACTTTATTGAGCTGCGTAAGAGGCTTCCTGTGATATAAATTGTTTAACAATTAACAAAGTAGTCTCCGCGTAATTCTTGATTAACTGCAAAAAGCCAAAATAACCCATTTTTGGGGTAAAATTTTTGTTGAGAATTTGGGAGAAAAAAAAGCACCATATCAATTCTGTTGAAATTCTAAGCAACTTTTGTTCTCTTCACTTTTTGTCTAATCTTAACCCACTTTGAAAAAAAAACACGTTTGAAAATTCAAGTTTTGTTTGTTTTGTCCGGATAATTTAAATCAGCGCTGTACTGGCTGCACTCCTCACAAAATGCACAGTTTGGCCTAGTAATGTAAAAATATAAGAAAGACATGGCAGAAAATTGGATAAAAATAACTTGACCGTAATCAATTATAATTGGTCTGATTGATTTTTATTGCAAAAAAAAAAACGAGGTTGAAAAATTGTTTATAACCGGTTGTAACTGTGTTGAACAACAGCTGAGATGATTTTATATTGGTTTATAACTTTTCGTAAAAAATTTTAGTTCTTTTTCCAGAAATGACAATTTTTACCCATTTCAAATGATTATAAAGTTTTAAATTAGTAAATAAATTGATAAATTGAAAATAATTCATATTAAAATGTTTAAATTGGTTTCACTGAGCACATTTCCTGTGAGAAAAATTTTTCGAGGACGGCTTTAAGTTCATTTCTTGGTAAAAATTAAAACACCTTTTTCTGGAAAACACTAAAACACCACTTTCTAAAACACTTTTTTTCTGAACATTAGCTTGTCATAGATTTTTCTATATACCAGTTGTACAGTTTGCAGAGATAAAAAACTCATAGAAGAGTTTTCAAATCATTTCTGTACAAGTGGAGTTGTTCAAAATTACCCGGGTTGACCTCCATACACCGAAAATGTTTATCATACAATCCCATACATCAAGGGTGTGGAAAAATGCTTGTAAGACAATTTTCATACAATTTCTAAAAACGGTTGAAAACTGGTATAAACTTATTTCTGTGGTTGTTTGATTCTAATAAAACAGTCTGGTGATAAAAAAGTGAGGTTTTCGTTTTCTGAAAAAAAGCTGAACATACAATTCCCATATATGGAAATTGTATGACTGGCATCTTTTGATGGCGAAAAAAGTAATTTTGAAAATTTGGCTCAAAAAATTGTTTGTTTTTTTTTCAACCGCAAATCGAATTTCGTACGCAAACAAACATTTTTCGATTTTTTTTGCATGAAAAACTTAATATTTTGTGTGCATAACTAGTCCTGGATACGATAAAATTGGCTTTTATTTTCTTTTCACTTAATTTTTTTTTTCAAAAACGTAAAAAAATTCCTATTTCTTCTGTATGGGGTGTTAATGTATGCCTTGATCAATGTCTGCTAATTTGAAAACTCAAAAATATTCAAAAAAATCATCATTAAAATTTGTATTATTTTAATTTTTTACTTTTGTTATATGAATAAAGAATGACAGTCCAAACTTTGGTGTTTTGAGTAGCCATGGTCTTTATCACTTGTGTTTGGTTGAAAACACAACCGAAAATTTTTCAGAAACTAAAATTAGAAAGAAAAAATCAGAATTTCTGGTTTTTGGAAAAACTGCTATCATAAACTTTTCAAATATGAAAAATGCTTATCATAGAGTTTTTATACATTTTTCTGTACGTATGGAATTGTATGAAATTGTATGACAAGAAGTTTCTCATATATAGAAATTGTATGATAAGAAGTTTTGGTCAACCCGGGTATATTAAAAGCAATTTTTCAAATTTGTAAGTTGTATGAAGGGTAACTTGTCAAACCAGGTGCGGAATAACGTCATCCGTCTTCATAGGTTTTTTAGTATTTTATTCGAAGAAAGATTGGCAAGAAATAGGTTGATTCAGGAGAAAACCTGATTTTCTTAGACTTTTGTGGACCAGAATGGGTTTCTTTCACGACCCAAAGCAGAATTTCGAGCTTTTAACAGACAAATATTTATATCTGGCGTACACATATTCATAAATTATCTAGACAAAAAACGGAGATCAAAATAAGCTGTAATAGATTGTTGAGTAAGCGAATTTTTTTTCCGTTTTTGATTTTAATGGAGTTTCGTTCGCGGTTCATCCGTTGGATTGTATTCTGACTACCACTTTCCCGATGATGTTGATTGTATCATTGGTAAACCCGCAGTATAGTTCCCTAGTCTTCTAGTCTACTGTGTGTATTTTCAATTGTGGGTATAGTCGTCGTTGTCGCTGATCCCCTCTTTGTTCCACGCGTTGATCACACAGCAAAAACTTTCTTCACTTCTTGCTTGAAGGTCGCCTGGGGAATATGAAGAATTCTGACTATTTACAGTTTCTTCTACAGTTTTTACAGCGGGTTTTTTTCCTTTCGATTTACACAGTCCTTCATATTTACTAATTATTTCCTTCGCAGGACACACATTCAGATGACCCTTGGTAAACGCATTCCCGCATTTCATACAAGTTTTTGATCCTTCTATGTTCAAGCTTGGCTCCTTTTTTACATTATTAAAATTTTTGTACACTCTGACACTACTTCCTGTCATGTTGAATGATCTCGTCATATGTGTTAATTTCAGATGGTTGTAGAGGCCTTTTTCGTCGATGATGGCTTGGTTGAGTGCATCCACTGGATCAAGAGTTTCTGAAAGAAGTCTACGTTGTAAGTCATAATTTTTCATGTTAAAAACAATTACGTCTCTGATCCACTCCTGTACACCGTTGATTCCAATTTCGCATGATCATACTAAATCTGATAGTGCGTCCCAAAACTGTTCGTAGGATTCTCTATCCTTTTGTTTCCTATTTAGCAATTTATAAAGCAGCTCCTAGCAGTTCGAAAAATTCTTTGAACGAGATTCCTAGGACTTTCACCCTTGGATGTTTTTGAGCAAAGACTCTTTTTCCTTCCGCTCCCAAGGCCTAGTATAGGATTGATCTTACTTTTTTGTCGGCCTCATATCTCCTCACTCCTCTGAATTTACGTTTCTCTTCTGCTAGTCTTTTTTCTTCTGCGTGTTCATTGACTCGCGTTGTCTCTTTATTCCTGGCCTCTGTAGATTTCCTCTGTTGGTCAGTTTCTGACTCCTGGGCGCGTTTAGGATTGGTAACGTTGTCTCCCCTTCCAATGGTTCGTTAGATTGTCTATATCTAGAATTTCATTCACACTGATAGCCAGGTGAAATTGGTCTATCCCTATCCAGTTGTTCCATTGTGTGGGAGGTTCTACCGTGTGGTTTGGCCCAAAGGCGGGTATTTCCCGCAAATTCGAATCAATTGTTGACTTCGCCATAATAAAAGTATATAATTACCACTGGTAATTTTGTTATCTAACTAGGTTTAAAACGGAATAAAATTAATTTGTGAATTAAAAATGACTGTAGTCGAAAAAGAGCAACTAGTGACTCGACGTCCACTGGACTTCTTAGAGTAGAAGTTAGCTGGTACTTAATCAATCCATAAAGGCCAAGGTTGAGAGATACTAAAATACTAAATTACAACATTCCCCACTGCACAAAATTTATATCTGCCCGCTCCCCAATGTAGCCAAAATCACACATATACTCCCTTCTCCCCTCACTCCACCAGGGCCAAAGATGAATCAAAAAGTAACCGCGTTTAGCACCAATGGAAATTCACAGAGTGAACAATTTACAATGGAGGTGATTATATAGTAATATATACAGGCTTCCTACAAGATTAAACAGATATCTACAGCGACTGTACAGCTGACAAATTGATATTTACAAATGGAGTTATGTGACATATCTGCTAACAAAACAAGCTAACCCACACAACTAACTAAATAAAAATGTACAAAATCGCTCGATTTGAGAATTGGTAAAGATACGTAAAACCATTAATCCACTGAAGATAAGTCCAAGAAAAATAATATGTCGGCACCAGAAATTATTCTAAGAGAGTTCATGAGTTTTCATAAATTTAATATGTGGCATTAAATCTATCATGGAAACTATCGGCCTCCCTCCTTACATCTGTGTCTGTACCTGAGGATATGTCACTGCCGCCATCATCCTGAAATTCCGTACTGACTTCTAACAAAGAAGATGATATTTTCGTGATCTTTGGTATTAGAGAAGTAGGTGTTGAGGAGGAGCCTCGTGTGGTTTCCGCCACTAGTGTTGGATGCATTGGTATATCTTCGATTGTTGTCAGGTAGTCCGATGGAGACGTCGAGGGGTAAATTGTCTGTAGGCTTTTTGAGCCGGAGAATGTTATTAGGGGTTCATCTTCGGAATCTGCTAATTCGCTGGTTTCTGTTCCAAGAGTCAACTGGTCAATGAAGCGCCTGTCTCCGTAAAACTTAGGGGGGCCTGGATTCCTTCTTGACCGAGGTTTATTGCAAAACCGGAGTGTTGGGCGTCTCCAATGTCTTTTCCGGAGAGCTGTCTAGTATAATTGGGTCATCACCTGTGCCCGTTGGGATAGTAATCGTCGTCCGCTGGTTCGTTTGACTTGGTAAGGTACGTCTTGACTGATCTAAATCACTATGAATATTAAAGGTCGGTGTATTATATACAACTTCCCAATCCGTACCCAAATAAGCGTCGATAACCTTGTCCCGAAGGTCTAACTCTAGTGAGGAGTCTAAATCACTAAACGAGAGTTTTGAACCTTTAGTGCTCGGGGTTTTCGTTCTCCTCCTTTTCGTTGCCTTTTCTCCCGTTGGTTTAGAGCTAGTCGATGGGCCCCTTCATTTGAGTCTGGTCTCTTCAACGGTGAGTTTTTCTTTCGATTTCCTGCTAAATCGTGGCTATTCTTTAGCGAAATCGGTACTGCCGAAAAGTTACTGGGGACCGACGGTTGGTTTTTAATAAAAGCTAGGTCAGATTTTCTGATCACATGTCCATTGTCTAATTTAACCGTATGTTTCGTATCCGACAATAGTTTTTCCCCCAAGTGGTTTAAAATAGGGTTCGCCTTCCCTTCGGTTAACTGTCTTCCTAAACCAGTTACCTCCTTGGCTGAATGGGTTTGACAGTGAGGCTCGCTGAAAATTTCTGTCTAATTTGTCCGAAAGGTCACTCTCATATCCCCTTTTGTCTCTCACTGTGTTTTCCAGATAGCCATCCTCGAAAGCGTCATCTGCTCTCCAGTCTTGCGATCTATCCTTTGATAGTTTTGACTTCCCTTTATCTAAACTAATCGCGTGCGAGACCACCAGAGATTTCCAAAACGTGTTAAATCTTCTAAAATGTTTTGAAAAAGAAGAGCATCCAATGGATGATTGTTTCGTTGAACGAATATTCCAGATGATTTTATCAATAGCCGTATTTAAAGATAATTTTGGATCGTTAAATGACATTGCCAATAGTTTTGCTTTAACCGTGTAGATGAGTCGTTCTACGACTCCGTTGTATCTGTGATCCCCGACAGTACATAGGAATAATTTAATGTTGTTCTTCTCGCAGAAGTTTCTAAAATCATTAAAATGAAAACATGACCCGTGGTCGGCTCTAATAGACTTTGGAAATCCGTGGAGGTGACAATAATCTGTCATGAATGCTAAAATCGAAGAAGACGAGATGTTATTCTCTACCTTTGTTGACGGAAACTTTGAGAAGCGATCGATGCATAGCAACAGGTATTTCGAGGTTATGCATCTATCACGAATAAGAACACCATGCTGAGACAATGTGCTTTGTGGGGCAAAATTACAAATGGCGCGACACTGGAAGTCTTGAAAATGTAGTCGCGGAAAGCCACATGGGAAAAATTGCTCAAAATTCGAAATCTTGAAAGCCAAATAACGTGTTACTGGTTCCGACAGATAGTGTTTAAGAAACGCGTGCATTTAAAGATCATAGATCTTGAAAATAAGATCTTAGAAAACTGTCTAAGTTGTATCTAGATAAGCGAACACGTATTGATAAAAAAGATTGCGCTCAAGTTTATACGGATTTTGTACCAAAACTCTTTGGAAAAAAAGAAGTCGATCAAGGAGAGTTTTCTCGCAGTATTCTTCAAAACTCTTGATAATGAATGTTATCTTGCAAATTGCAATTTTCAGAATTTTCTTCTGAACGCCAGTAAAACACTATAGAGATCCAATTTGACTACGGTCACAAAAAGATTTGTTTTTAAGTTCGGATAACAAAATCGAGTGCAATAACTTCCAAAAAAGTTCATATAAATGCTCAGTTTTTAATTTTTCTAAATTTTCATTATGTATAAACTTTGAAAAATTTACGCATTTTAAATTAGGATTTTCCAAAACTTAATTGCTTGACCCGCACTGACAAAAATGGATTAGGATCGATTTTAGTGCGAAAAAAGTACGTTGACCAAATTTAGATCAATTTTACTATGAAAAAAGTACGTTGATAAAATTTAGATCCGTTTTAGTGTGAAAAAGTCTGTTGATTAAATTAATTGATCTTAAATCGGTTTTAAATCAATTTGAATGCAGTTTTTTTCAGTCTGAATTTGTTTTTATTTTTAAGGGGATTAAACCGGATTAAAATTGTTTTAAATTGAGTTTTTTCATTCCAGAAGTATCAGTTTCGAATTTTTTTTGCATTCAATCGTTGCCTATTATTTTTCATTTTACTTCCATAGCGTATTGTAGCATAAAAAAGACCAAACGAAAAGACCTAAATATCGACAAAATTCTATGATATTCTTGCATAGTTTGAGTTCAAAAACTGATTTATATTGACCCTTTTCTTGATTCGTTATATAAGTTTTTCCCAAAATCTGATTTATCCGCATAATTTTCTATGATTTAATGGCATTTTAATGAGATCAAATTTTAGTTTTTTCTGACCCTTTTCGTGTTTGTTACGTAGGATTTACATTAACTTTCTATAATTACATTGCCTATTTTCGAGCTTAAAATCTGATTTATGTAAATAATTTTATTGAATTTTGTAACACATGGCACAAGTTTTTATATTTAAAAAATCGAGATTAAAAAAATCCAACAATTTTTAAAAGGGCGTTTTTTTCGCCTTGTTCGCAAAAAAGTTTAATTTATTGGGTCTGAAAATCTATCCAAATCGATTTAAATCAATTTTTTTGACTTGACACATAAATCGAATTAAAATTTTTAAAAAGATCGAACTAAATCGATTTAAAATGGATTTAAGTGAGTTTCGGATGGATTTTAGTGAGTCGGAAAATCCATCCAATTCGAGTTAAGTCAATTTTTCATACACTTAAATCGATTTAAATATTTCAAAAATAGAATCAAATTGATTTAAAATGTACATTGTTAATCAATTTGGATCGATTTAAAATCGATTTAAAATCAATTTAAAATTGATCCGAAACCATTTTTGTTAGTGCGGGGATATTTTTGAATAACTCCTTTACTTTTGCAACTCTAGCAGTAATATTTTTTTGACTATTCATGTAAAAATTTTGATCAAAACAGTGAATTAGCTGGAGTTATTTTGAATATTATATTCACATAAACAAGATAAGCACGTTTATTCATCTGATTATGCAATGATTTTTTTCCTCTCTGGCTTTTTTGCGAATAGTGCTATTTGTGAATAGCGTTTTGAATTATTTAAACAATTAGACATTGTTTTTATTTTGGTTTCTTCCTAATATAGGTTGTCTTTGCCCTTACAGAGGATTTTTGTACAACAAATCATATCTTTTATATCTCTTCATTGAAAAGTTTGATCTTTAAAGGAAGGTATCTTGATCAAAATGATCTCATTTCCAAGCGATTTAAATCAAATTCATCCATTTTTAAATAGACATTTTCTACCGATTTTCATTTTCTACCGTACAGAGAAACCATGAGCTTAACGCCAGCAACAAAAGTAAAAAATTCTGTTTCAAGAAATATTTAAACTTACTTGCTTTTGCCTATCAAAATTGTACCTAGGGTGTTTATAGTGAAAACGAAATTTAAAAAGAGTTCAACTTAATTATTCATCATCGGGGTAACCAATGGGTTAGCAAAACTTAAATGGGACTCTTTTGAGCTCATTAGTTTGCAGTAAAGTACTCTCGTCGAGTAGCTCTGTGTAGTTCTGATGGAGAAATTTTTTTGAAGTTCAAAAATTTGATCAATTTTGCAATCGAAAGCAACAGAACAGTTTTAGTTTTTGTTAAATTTTTACCGTGTAAATTCTTGTAATTTCACTTAAATAGTCGAGTTTTATACAATCTCTGTAAAAAACTATTTAAATCTCTATGTTAATAATTGTAGCTTTTCAGGCGACAGAGGTCATGCAATTGTAGCATGTCATGTGTTGGGAGTTCTTTGTACAGCAGGTGCTACAGGTGTATTTGGAATTTTGATATGCAACAAAAAAATGAGGAAAAACAAAACCATCCACCTTGTTGCGGCTCTCAGTGCTGGAATGGCATGTAAGATATAGGCTGAACACTTTCAACTTCAATATTATAATTTCAAAAATTGTGATGGAGAAGCGATGAGTTGATGACATATTTTTTGAATAAGAGTACCGTATGATATCTTATGTTCAGTTTAAGGAAATGTGAAGTTGATTCACATTTAATCTTTTTTTTTTATTAAGAAAAATCGACGATATATCTTATAAAATATGATTAATTTTTTTTCCTTTCTGTAACTCTAAATCGTATCCTAATTGTTAAATACAGTTTTATGCTTTTTATTCAGTTTTTTGCATGTATAAAAGATCTGAAAGTAAACAATAAGTTCAAATGCAATGCCAAACCTGTGCAACGCAATGGGTTATGTTTCTTTTTCTAATTACTTTATAAAAGTGCGCTAGACTCGTGAATGCAGGTCTTGGCGATTTTTTTTAAGGAAGAAGTCTCGTATTTGTTCACGCTAAAGTTAGATTTTTCGTGGTTTGATTGTTGATTTTTCTCAGTTCAGTTCAGTAGCGGATTTAGAGGGAAAGGGGAGGGGGCGGATGCCCTCTCTCCTCAGGGATTCAACCCCCTGCCGACCCAAAGGGTCCCCCTTTGTACTTTTTTGAGATATCCATATTTAGTGACGATCCAAAAAATTTTATAAAGGCGTCTTCGGCGCCAATAAATACTATTTGTTGAGGGGGAACGCGCGCCAAAAAACGCATATTTTTTGTCAAAATTTTCAAAAAAGTACCCATAAATGCTTAACATGGAAAATTCATACAAAACTTAAAGTGTGTTTTAAAAAGGTTTAAAGAACATTTTTGGTCTACTTGCCTCTTTGAAGCTTGGTGGTCATTAAAAAAAATGTTTTAAAGTTTTTTCAAAATGCTTATCATACAATTTTCATATATGAAAAATGTATGATATGCGTTTTTTTCATAAGCAAAAACAAAAACTTGAGGTAAAAAATTTTTAATCCCTTTTTTTGGTGGCAAACTTGCTTTTGTGCTAAAATATATATTTTACGAAAAAAAGTTTTTGCATGCAAAATTTGTCTTTTTGTGATTTTATAAGGTAGTCCAAGATGAGTTTTTCAACCAACTAATCCAAAAATCACAAGAAAACAGTTTTTTTTTGTAAACACAATTAGTATCTTTTATTTCATTTGCTAAAATAAAAATAACTTTTTTAAAAAACAGGCCTTTCTTTCTCAACCATCAAAATTTTCAAACTTAAAATTATCTAGCCATATTCAAAAAATTTTGGTATATAATTCCATGTGTCTCATCATCGTTTTTTCGTTTTTCATTGTAATTTTTTTTCCAGTAGGCAGTGTTGTAAAAGTTTCGAATTCCAAGTAGCGGTAACAGCCTCTGTGAACTTAAGCATTAACCAGCGCTTATTCACAGCTTCATAATTACAAAACTCGTAGCCAGCGAAAATTGTTTTGCTGGATAGAAACGTTATATAAATTACCTAGCCCAGTTTTTTGTTTTTTTTTCTGTGCAGAAATGATATATTTCTTTCTTAGTTCGGAAACAAACAATTTCTGGAAATTAATAACCAGAAATCATTTCACTGCTCAACTGCAACAAAATAAAAATGCTTCGAGTATACACAATAGCCGTAGCAAAATGCAAATTAAATTTTGTTATAACAAGTGTTGCTTTGGAATCGAATGCTAGAAATTTCACATTTATCAGGTCATGTTGCATAGCGTTCGCACAGCCGCATATAAAACCGCAGGTCGTGAATGCGGGCACCTTCCGGAGAATTTTTTCTAGGTAGAGTTAGCCTACATTCAGGTAAATTTGGATCATAAATAAGTTGAGCAATGATGAATTGTTTCAGAAAATCCCTGCTTTTTTGAACCAGTTCACGAATATTTTCTGACCAGATAGATCTAAAATTTTCCAGATCAGAAACTAAGAGTTTTCTCGGTACGATTAGCCATCCAAACTGACAAAATAAAGATATCAAGACATGGATTTGAAACAATTAATGTGACAAAATTAAAACTAAGAAAAAATTTTAAATGATAAAAACGTGTTTCATGAAGCTGTATCGGATACGATTTTTCGAGATATTTTTGCTGTTCTAGAAAATTTTTGTTTTATCAGAAACTACTCTACTGATTTTTAAATCAGTTGGTACCAATGGCAACTAAGCCCACTACCTTGTTATTCTGCATATTTGTCTAATCTTTTTTAACCTCACTTTCTAGAGCGTTTGAAAAGGTATCTGAGGGAGGTATCTGACCATTGTTTTTTTTATCTTTCAAAACCCCGTACTCAAAATCTTTTGGTTTTTTGAGAACGACCACCCCGTATCTGAGATTTTTGTCGCAATGTGTAGAATGGTTAATGGGAAGCTCCTCTACATATGAGGTTACGCCAATTTTTTTTTTACACAGAAAGTTATGACACTCGGAAAATCTAAATTTCAATTCTGTAACTGTTTTTGAAAATTTTTCAATTTTCTCAAAAAACGACTTTTCCAACCTGAAATTTTGGCCTCAATAAGCAAAAAAGTTTGTGAGAAGCTCCTCCACATCAGCGGTTACGCCCAAAAACTTGTACTCAATTAGTTATGGCCCTCCAAAGAGTCAAGTTTTCTATTTTTTGACCGTTTTTTGAAACTTTTTGTCTTCTCTCTGAAAACATTCTCCTAAATCTTAGTTGTTGGTCTCAGTGTTATGAAAATTTTTTTGGGAGCTCCACTACTGGCATTATGCCCAAACTTTCTTACACAAAAAGCTATGACCCCAGAAACATTTGTGGACTGTTTTTTGCAACATTTTGACTTTTCTCGAACACTACCCTCCTACATCTGAGGTTTTGTGTTCAATTGAAAACAGGGTTTTGGGAAGATCTTTTGCCTTAGCGGCTAAGTACAAGATGTATAACAAGAAATATAATGTCTCTCGGTTATGTCGTGCTCAGAAAATAAAATAATGCCCTCAGAGAAAAAAAAAAGAAAATTCCAGTCCGTTTTTCAAATATTTTTCGAAAACTAAAAAGCCGAGTTTGATGTCAAGGGTTCAATCGGGGCATCAAGTTTTAGAAAGCCTATTAGCGTGCGTAAGCGGCTACGCTTCGATTTTGCTTTGGTTTTATTATATATTTTTAATGTGTTGTTATATGTTATGTGTTTAATTTCGCATCAGTACAACCAATTAAAAAACAATGTTACGGTACCTCCAGTTTTCATAGTCACCTACAGATCGAAAAGAATTTAAATTCGAATTTGTTTTGATTCAAAAAACTATGTGCCAAATATAGTTGCGCCCAGAAACTGATAATGAAAATTAAACTTGAAGTAATTTTGCATAATCATAGTTTTACTCGCATCCAAGTATAGGCGTAAATAGTCAATTAGAACGGATTATTAAGATGACTTCCGGGTTGGCGTCCAAAAAATCCTTATCATACACTTTGATATATATGAAGTCTATGGAAAAATGCTTCTCATAGAAAATTCATACAAAATTTAAAGTGTCTTTTAAAAATGTTTAATGAACATTTTTGGTCTACTTGCCAGTTTTGAAGCTTTCTGGTCATTAAAAAAAGGATTTAATTATTTTTATAAAAATGCTTATCATACATTTTCATGATAATTGTATGATATGCATTTTTTTCATGAGCAAAAACAAAAAATTGAGGTAAAAAAGTTTCAATCCCTTTTTGGTTGCAAACTTGCTTTTGTGCAAAAATATGTTTTGTACAAAAAAGAATTTTTGCATGCAAAAATTGACTTTCTTGTGTTTAAAACGTAGTCCAGGACGAATTTTTCACCAAAAAAAATACAAAAAATTACAAGAAAATGATGTTTTTTTTTTGTAAACACGGTTATTGTATTTTGTTTCATTTGCCAAATTAAAAATAGTTTTGTAGAAAAAACAGGCCTCTCTTCTCAACCATGAAAATTTTCAAACTAAAAATTATCTATCCATATTCAAAAAGTTGCTTTTTTGGTATATAATTCCATGTGAAAATATTAAAATTTAGTTTTATGATTACAATTACCAAATGCAGTTTATCTGCGTGGTAAATTCCAGTTTCAATCTGGGGGTTATTAAGACACTTAATCCTTGGTTAGTGTTTCGGTTGAAACACGAAATTTCGAAACAAAAAAATTTATTCAAAAGAATTTTATTCAAAATTTCTTCAAAAGAACATATATTGTACCCTCTACCCCAATTGTTGACTAACAACTCTTTAGACGACAACTTGACCGTATAAGTTCCAACATGCGTTGAAAGAAAGTCTTTTAGGTGAATTGTTACAGAAGAAAACAACACGCAAAAACATTTGAATAAATGGATTATAATGAACCTTATTATAAAAAACCTTTTGAAATTAAGTAGAAAGTACTCGATTATAATCGAATATATTGGAATTTTGTTGCCTAAAAATTTAATCATCATAATCCAATTTTAATCGATTGTATTCGATTATTTTTGTTATGATATAGAGACTGATAATAAAAATCCAATATAAACGATTATCATCTAAGAAACTTCAGTGCGGCACTTTGTTTTCTTTAAGCAATAAAAATCAGTAGCGTAATCTTTTCATACTCTGTTCCCTATATTCTTAATTTATCCAAAATTTTTCCTATCCCGCGCGGGGAAAGCGAAACAAAGAAAACTTGAAGTTTCAAGTTCCCGGAAGTGAAGAAGTTGATACCCGCATCCAGTGTCGAGCGTTAATAGTCGATTATGTTACGACTTTACTACCAATCTTACTAAAACTGAGAAACAACCGATCGTAGTAAATTATTAACTGATTATAATCTATCTTTTCAAAATCAATTTTAAATAATTATAATACATTAGAATCGAGTATAATCGATTATTTATTCGTTTAGTTTTTGATACAATTATCAACAATTATAATTGATTATAATCCTTTTTTCATTCAAATTTCTAATTAATTAGTTTCGCATTAAAATGCATTATAATCGATTATAATTGATTATATTCCCTTTTGTTTGTCCGTTTCTTCTTCGAAGTTGCATCTGAATTACTTACACTTTATGCTTTTTGTAGACGTTGGTTTATATGAAAAATGAGAAAAAAGTTTTTAAAGTTTTCCAATCAGTTCAATTTTCTAAGGCTTTCTTTCATTTCTTCCCCATTAGAGTTGTTTTGTGATGCAAGTTTTAATCTTTTAATCTTTTTTAACCACCAAATCATCAGCAATTTCATTATTGATTCGCAAGATTTAATTATCATTTACCGCGGGAACCTTTCTACTTTTTGTGGGAGGACTTTGTGGTCACATGAACCAAAGTGTTCAAGAGATCTCTCTTTTTGAGATTTGCTTATTGACACAAAAGTATTAGCCCATAAGATACAATTCGAATTTTGTTTTAAATTGACAAAATTTTAGCAAAATAAATAATATAATTGATTTTAAGGTTTGTTGTAAAATTTAAAATCAATTATAATCAATTATAAGAGATTATCATCTCTTGGAAAACATCACGATTATCTTCAATTATAAATCCTTTAAACGTCTAAGTTTTGATAATTACAATAATTTTAAATGTCGAAAATGCGTCCTAATAATCCATTATTATCGATTTCTTACGCCTAAACTTGGATGCGGGTACATTGACGAGAAAAAATAGAGTTTTATATTGAGTAAAGCAATTTTAGGGATCATCATGGCATTTTTTCAACACAAATTATTAGAGTTTCATAACTTCGATGTTAAAAATGGCTTACAAACTTAGTAAGTGAATCCTTTTGCTTTGTTTGTAATTTATAAGGCTCTAATGCTTATTAAATGTAAATGGTTTAGCTAACGCAATCCTCTGTACCTATCAATAAGGGATGCTTCTCAAGAATAAAAATGACATTGATCAGCCCTGTTATTCTCCGAACGAGCAAACTATGGTCTAGTTTCTTCGCAGGCCAACCCAAAAAAGCATGCATTCATTTGAAAATGATAGTCGAAAATATAGCAAAAAAAATCGGTATATAATTTGTATAATTTGAGCATCAAAAATTGTTGTTTTTTAAACAATATTGTTAGAAAAAGAAAACGAAAAGCAGCTACTGAAATATTTTAAATTGATGTAGTTTTTTGTATCAAGCCTAAGGATTTCAAAAAGTTTGAACCAATTTTTTGGGACAAAATTTTTGAAAAATTATGTTTTCTTCAGTTCAATAAAAGTTTTTCTAATTGTATGTTGAATTTGCTTAGGTTTTTGGATTTTATGTGCTGCTGCAATCATATCTGATGACTACGCTCACGGCCAAGCAATGGTAAAAATTTTGACATAGATTGGAGTTAGTGGTTTTTGTTGTATATTTATTTTAAAGAAAATGTATTTTTATAGATTTTGAGAAATATTGAGAGCAGTTCAAAAAATATTTTGACTTTTCTGTGTTTCATCTGATTTTTTTCAGTTAGTTGAAACAAATTATTCACATTCTGATAGGTTTTCTAGATAACTGAACAACCTGGGTTGACGTCCATAAAAGAAAAAAGCTTATCAAACAATTTCATGCATGGCGACTATGAAAAAAATGCTTTTCATACAATTTTCAACAAATTTTAAAAGTTGTAATAAACATTTTTAGCTAAATACTTCTGTCTATTTCCATCTTTTGAATATCTCTGCTCAATAAAAACACAACTTTAAATATGGTCAAAAAATGCTTATCATAAAATTTCCATTTATGAAAATTCGTATGATGAGCGTTACGAAAAAAAAAACTTCAAAACTAGATTAACGATGTTTCTGGATGAATTTACATGAGTTTGAAATTTTTTTTTTAAAAAAAGCATTTTGATCGTCCAAAACCTGGTAGTAATTTTGGTCAAAAATTGCTTATCATATAATTTATATATATGAAAACTGTATGATATGCTTTTTTCATAAGCAAAAACACAAAATTGAGTTAAAAAGTGTTTTCATCCCTTTTTTGCTTGCAAACTTGTTTTGGTGCTAAAATATAAATTTTACGAAAAAAAAACTTGGCATGCAAGTTTGATTTTTTGAAGTTTAAAACGTAGTCCAAGATGAGTTTTTCACCCAAAAAACCCAAAAATCAAAAAAAAAAACGTTTTTTTTTGTAAACACGATTAACATCTTTTGTTACATTTGCTAAAAAAAATACTCTGTAAAAAAGGTCTTTTTTGTCAACCACCCAAAAACTAAAAATTATCTAGCCATATTCAAAAAGTTACTTTTTTAGTATATAATTTCATGTGGAAAGGTTATTAACTTTAACGGCTAAAATCACCAAATGCAGCTTATCTGCGTCGTAACCGCTAGTTGAAATCTGGGTTTTCTTGTGACAAAAAGTCCAGGGTTAGTGTTTCGGATGAAATACAAAATTTCAAGAGTTTTTTTTGGTATTTTAATTTATGGAAAAATGCTTATCGAACAATTTCATAATACTCATAGTATCATAAAACTATCACAATATTTCATAGTATGAATAAAAGTTCTTATCGAGTTTTTTCCATAGTATTTTGTTTTGCTCTATGAAAAAGTATGATAAGCATTTTCTTCATAATATGAAATAGTAAGACAAACAATTTTTGTCAACCCGGGAAGTTATGCTAGAACTTTCACATTTATCAGGTCATGTTGCATAGCGCCTCGCCCAGCCGCATATAAAACCGCAAATCGTGAGTGCGGGCACCTTCCGGAGAATTTTTTAGGTAGAGTTAGGCTAGATTTAGTTAAATTTGGATCAGAAATAAGTTGAGAAATGAAGAATTTTAAGAAAATCCCTGCTTTATTGAAACATTTCACGAATAGTTTCTGACCAGATAGATCTAGAGTATTCCACATCAGAAACTAAGAGTTTTCCTGGTACGATTAGCCATCCAAACTGACAAACTTAAGATAGCAAGACATATATTTGAAATAAATAATGTGGCAAAATTAAAACTCAGAAAAAATTTTAAATGATAAAAACATGTTGCATAAATTGTATCGGATACGAATTTTTGAGACGTTTTTTTTACTGTTCTAGAAAATTTTAGTTTTCTCAAAACTACTCTACTGATTTCAAAACCAGTTGGTACCAATGGCAACTAAGCCTACTATCCTGCCTGTCTGCAATATTACATGCAAAACGTTAGTTTTACAACGTAGCTTTAAAAAACTAACCGTTTTGCATCTGTTTATTATGTATAAATTGACCATGCTTACACCAAACAAAATCCACACATGTATGGCAAAGTATGGTAAGCTTTTGGGCTTTTGGTATGCAAAGGTCATTTTTAAATGAGATTGAAGTCAGTTTTTTCAAGCTATGGAATTGAGCTTTTATGTAACTTTGAGCAGATGAGTTTTTATAACAGATAAAATTACTTCAGCTGAAATTGAATTTTGAGTTGGACCATGCAAATTGGTTGAAAAGAGGCACAAAAGTGTTTTCAAGCTTTTTGCCGTGTTAAAGTTGTGGTGTTTTTGCTCTACTTTTCAGTTTTTGAAAAACTAAATAAAGTTGGCCATAGTGTTTTGTTTTTGCCAAATCTACTCACGAGTTTTAAATGAGGACTATGTCAGGTTTCAGTCATTATAGTCATTATGGAATAGTTGAAGAAATCCAAAAAAGAGTTCAAATATGGATATTATATAAATACACAAGTATATCAATTTTCAAATGCTCGTCTACTTCTCTTAACAGCCCAATCTTAACTCGGCAAGAAGTTCAGAAATTGCACGCCTCGGATCAATAACCAAGCTTTAGCTAAAAAGTTATAAGAGCTAATTAACAGTATTCAAATAACATCACAATACGAGAACTTTGTGGGCCTTCTGCTGGTGTTTTGTACTCGTTTTCAAAGTAACATGTGGTAGTTTTTAGTTGGTCATCTAGGGTGGAAGTTTTTTTTCTTCGGTTGCTTCTCAAAATTGTTCTGTCAAAAGTTGTCAGTGCTTTTCAAGCACAAAAATTGTCAAATTAAAATTTAAGTATGCTGCGTAGATCAAAATTAACATTTTTTTCCCAAATTTTGCGAGTTTTCGTTTTTTTAAAGACCTGCGAAATGTTCCAAAATGTGTGGATTCCACTTACAAATGTTTCGTGGATTCCGCGTACAAATACCGGCAACGTAATTTTTGTCGGGACATTCGTTTTGTTGTGAATTCCGCAATAAGCAAATATAGCTAGGATTCCGCAACTGTAAGTGGATTCCGCAATTGTAAGTGGAATCCGCAAAATATAAGTGAAATTCGCAAACAAAATGCGGGTTCCACTTACAATTTGCGGGTTCCTCTTACATTTGCGGATTCGCCAACAGCTCAATGTAACTGTACAGATGTTTTATTAGTTGTGCGGATTCCACAAACTTGTGCCATTCTGCCAGATGACACAGCACAACCTTCCGGCGACGTAAAAAAGAGCGACTAAAGGCCTTATGAACAAAAAAGTGTAGCGAAGGAGGGTCAGAATGTTCTAGAATTTTTATTTTTAAAATTTCGATTGAAGAGTGAGCATTTCTGAGAAATAGAAAAAGACGGCCATTTTGACTAAAAAAGACGGGAAATCAGAACGACGCCAAATATTGTGGAAAACAGTCGTACCAGAGACAGAAAATTACGAAGCCTCTTATCGTGGCAATAACACACGATAAGAACCTTAGCGACGGATATTTGTGGAGAAGGAGGCTTCAGTGGGGGAAGCAATATACCACGGGACCCTCCCGGGACACGAATTATAAGAGATAAGAGTGATATCTCAAGAATATTACGGGAGCGGAGGCTTGGTCCCCCAG
>NC_087071.1:1092443-1131998 GCF_963678635.1 Symsagittifera roscoffensis
AGTTAAATTCAAATCTCTCTGGTGCTGAAATTACAAGTAACTTCAGCACTTACAAATAAGTGGGTTGTTAGTTTGATGGATCATGATTGGTTAATATTAAATACTTTACATTGGTAAAATATCTAATTTATCCAATCATAAAATGTAGTTTAGATCAGGTTCCAAAAGCTTCTGATTGCAGAAAAACAAATGATCTTTCTGTGAGGAAGCTTGTCTGCTTAAAATAACTTAAGCACGATTCCATAACATACCTAGCCTTTGAAACTTATGCTTTCCGATAGTCTCTCGTTCTACTTTTTATATCTTACCTAGTCGATCAAGGGAGGTTATTGGGCCTCGTAGTATCATCTGTGTTTTCTTCTCCTATCTCCTTTTTTGTATTTCATTACTTCTTTTGAATTTATCTTTTTCTTTCCAGCTTACTAGTGGAGCTTGTGGACGTTTCTGTTAGAATAGCTTAATTTTCATCAATTTTCTCGTGGGACAATTGAACCTTTCAAAGGCTTTTCTGGCAAGAAAAAGCTCTTAGGTAAAATTGAATCGAACTAGACAGGAAAGTTAGTCAAATTGCTTGCGATGGTATTTTACTTTTATGCGATAAATTTGAACCAAGACAATAGTTTTTGTATCTAACCTCTTCCAGAGCACAAACCACTTCAATCACGAATTTGAGGGAAAATATCACTTTTTCCGATTCAGAAGGTTCAACTACGTTTCGTTCTTTGCAAGTCAAGGCATTCAATCTTGGTAATAATTTGCCAAAGTTTAGTACGCACGCTTCGCGGTAACATCAGTGTGAGCAGATCTCAAATTTTGAAAATTATGATAGAACTTTTGGACTGCTCTCATATCGAAGAATAAAGTTTCCGAAATCTTTGTGTCATCGAAAAAAGGTTTAAATAAACTTTGAAAAAAGCTAACCTTGTGCCATATATTAAATGTCCAACCAACATGGTAGTGGATGAGACTGTGCTGGTGCCAAGAACAGTGTACAGACCGACTAAAAGAACAAGATTTGTTTATTCAACAAATAATTAATCAAAAAAAACTCACCTTTCTTTTGCATGAACTCCTTGCGAAAACCAATTCATCTGAAAAGACTACAAAATTTTCAATAGTTCGAAAACGTAAGCAGCAGTTAAAATCTAATTAACAGTGTCAAGGCAGACTTTAAATTACAATTTTTGCAACATGTATTTTTGAGAGTAAAAATTTTCAAAGGAATCAATCTGTTCAAGAATACATAGGCAACTTTAAAAGTATACAGGTAAGAGCGGATGAAATTCTCAGACGCAATTCGAAATCTATTAGAATCAAGACCAGGATACATTCAGTTTATTTACAACCACTGTGATATCGTATACGGTATCTTATTGGAAACTAGTAATAATTCAAGAATGCACTCTATGTTGTTTGAATTAATTGTTTTCTTGTTGTCTAATTTAACCACTGAGAGTGATACTGCAGAATCAAACTCTGAGCTATGTACAGCTGTGTACCAATGTCACTGCCCTCGTGACCTTGAACGTATCATAGTAATAAAAATTGATACCACTGAAGGTTCTTATTACATCATGCAAATACTGCTATTGCAGTAGCAGTATGACATACCCTCTCGAGTGGAAAATAAACTTTTTGATATATGAAATAATTTAAACTATAAAGAATTTTATACACTCAGTTCACAAAGAGTTCCCGAATTTGAAAGATTTGTAATTGCAGACTTTCAATTCCTTAGTTTTCTTCAAGGTCGATTCTCCACAAAGGATTCCAATTTATTCCTTTGTCCAGCGTTGCGTAGCCGAATTTACTCCGGAATAAGTGTCTTTCTAGTAGTCGTAATTTGGACTTTATAGGCCTGTCACTCCGTTCTTGGAAGTCTGCTAGTCTTCTTCGGAGCTCCTGGAGTGCAGCCTTGAGAAGTTCTCCCCTGAAAACTCCTCCGATACTTCCTTGATGGAATGTTTGACCGGGTCCCCAAACCATTTTGGCTCTTTACTCTTAGTCTGTCTAGAGCTTTGTCATACTCCCAATTATTTGGCGCTAGAATCGTCTGAAACCCCTTGAGGAGGCTCAAATCTCGTATCCCGCTCAGATGCTGGCTAAACATGTCCTCTGAGATCGTCCGCAATCTTTTGGACCCCACTTTTGAGAAGTTGGTCTGCAAAATTCTCCCACTCTGCAGGTGCCAACTTTCGGCTTTGAAATGTGTCGAGGATGTCCTCAGGTCGTGTTTCTGAATCTATTTTCTTCAGTACGACCTTTTGTTGGGTTTTTTGAGTAGAGCTTGATTGAACGTCTTTGCTCGAGGGATCCAAAGTGGGTGTTGATTGTTCGTTGCTCTGGCCAGCTGCGGTAGCAGTTTATTTTAGCGATTTCTCTGGTTTTTCGTCTGGTTTTTTGCCTTTCATCTTTTTCTCTGACTTCTTTAGTGCAACTTCTTGCTGAGTTTTAGCTCCAGGTATCGAACTAGGGCCCGCTGTATTTTGCTTCGCTCGTTTGATGGCCAGATTTAGACCCCCTCCAGCTTCCGTGTCATACGAGGTTAGAACGGTTTGGCTTTGTTGAAACCGATCCAACGGGTTCACAGAAACCGCTAGTTCCACGGCACGTCGCAGTTCTTCATCGGAATCAAGGTCCTCTAATTTTTCTGGGGATTTAATTCTGAAAAGCTTCTTATGTGGTTCCGCCGATGGACTTTTGCTTTCGCTCCACGTTTTTTTTTGTGAGCGATATCCGATTTCCTGTAAACTGATCGTGTCGACGTTTTGACTGTCGAACCCGTTTCTGTCGATATTTCCCCTATAGCGGTTTTGTGAGCGCTTTTTCAGTCTTACGTAATTCGTCCTTACGCAAAATTGTTTTCTTCAGAGACTGTATTTTTTCATGTTCCTTATCTTCTATGAATCCCTTCTCCCAGGAGTATATCAACTCCTTTCGTAGTTCTCAAATAGATGTCGTTTTTCGCTGCGTCTCTCCTTTCCTCGTTGCAGCGAGCGTTCGCTTCGAGCAGTTCCTTGAGAGCTTTTGCTCTCTGACGATCCCTGTCTGAGTGTACTTGCTGTTTGTGCAGTGGGCTGGTGTCCCTGCTGAGTTCTCCCTTTCTGACTATCTTCAGATTCTCCCGAGATTGGTCAATTCTTCGCTTTAGTTGTGGTGCCGTTAGTGCCGATCGTTTCAGATGCTGTTTGTCGTTTCTGGTGCAACTGGGACACTCTTCTGCTAGGTTCACTATGTCTTTGTACATATACCACATGGTATATGTACAAGGTATGTTGTCCACATAGTATATTGTCTTTGTTGTCACAATACCACAGGTATTGTGACAACCGTAGCATAGCCTCTTGACCCGGATGACCCCGATGAATTCGTTTGAGCACAACTTGTCTCTGTTGAAAAGGTACTGACAGTCTGTTGTTCACCAGAAAGCAAAAATCCCGCACTGCAATCTGCGAACACAATGAATTCGTATACGGCCCCATCAGCTCGAAGCCCTGTTTGTCTCATCTCTCTACGTCTCGTCTGAAGCGGTCCATCCACATGTCCTCGGAAGTCAATTCTGCCAGGAGACTTTTATCAAAAAATTTGGAAAGATTTTCCAGTGACTCCTCCGTTTGCTGTTTCTGCAGCTTCTGTTCGTTCTGTTTATTGGACTTTATGGGTGGCTCTATGCGCTCACTTCTTGGTCGCTCTCCATGTCTTCTGTGGTTGTCAGATCCACCTCGCTTACTTGAATATCGCTCAATTTTATTTCGTTCGGATTAGCCGGTGTGATGCTATTTGGTTCTTGATCGTTTTCTTCAGGAACTTTACCCATTTCTTCCGGTGTTGCCACTAATTCCCGATTGATGTTTTTCGTAGTGTATGATTCACCCCAGATCAAATGCCAGAACGAAAGTAGGCTTCTGTCCGCCTCTTTTTGTTGCTCCGGTTGCAGTTGCCATTTAACCCTTGATTGGATTCTTATCTCACTGTCCGAGCTGTCTCTTTTTATCCTGCCTCCGCAAACTATTTTTCTTGTGCATTCCAGTGTCTCAGTAACCTCCTCCTCTTCGGACAATTCGTTTGTGTTTGACAGGGAGTGATTTCACTCCGGGTCCAGAATGCTCTCCTCTCTTCAATCTTTTTGCCAATCCTGTGGTGTATCCGACCACCAGTCGAATGAACAATTGAAGTTTTCTGACATCTCATTTTTTGAGTTTTTTTAAATTTTTGTTGACTGATGGAAATGTTTTTGCAGTTTTTTGGCAGGAATGTTTGCTGAGTTGGAATGAAGAAAAACTGATCTGCTTTCTTGTGAGCTGCTGTTTAGCTGTTTGGACGATTGAGAAAGTTTTTTTCGTTCAGGTCGAGCTTAGTTCCTTTTTGACCGTTTTGGTCGCCATAGCAACCACTAAGCGATGACAGCTTTAAAAAAATCCTGCTAGAATTTTCTAGAACGTTTTTCGTTCCGGTTGAGCGATCCAGTGCTTTCTAGCCTACTTCTCATGCAGTAGAACGCTACGTGAAAAGAAGTGATTGTTGCCACTACAAACATTTCGTCTAATTCGGATTCGGGTCACTATAAGGATCACGCGATAAATAATCGATTTTCCCCATGTCCCTCCCTGGAATGTGAACTATTTTAAATTGATATGGCAACAATCGATCGACCCACCGGGTCAATCGGGATTGATAGGTTTTATTTGACTTGTTCCCATCTAAGGCTGATGTTAGGGTTTGCAATGGTAAATTTTTTGATGATAAATGTTTTATCTAAAATTAATGTTTGTATCTGTCAACTGCCCAAAGAACTGCAATTAACTCCAATTCATTTATTGAGTTTTTTCATGTATTTATGTACCTGGATGCAAATGAGATCGGAAACCACGAACCTTCATCTGTTCGTTGTTCTATTGTAGCCACCAAGCCATTATGGCTTGCGTCACATTTAACTCTTGTTTCACGATTAGCGTCCTAGCAATTTACTTTTGAAATGTTCGCTACTTTGTTTTTATGGCATCAAACGCCATTGTGTGTTCATCCCCCATTCGAATGTTTTTACTGGTAGATTCATGTTTTTCAGCTTTTTCGATTGAATCTTCCCTTTGAGAAGTGGCCGCAACTTGTCTATTAAGCTTGCCGCTATAGGTATAAGATTTGCTAGATGATTAATACTACCCAGAAATGATCTTAATTGCTTTAAAAATTTTGGTGGATTTAGATTTTGTATCGCTTCGGTTTTAGTAATCTTTGGATTGACCCCTGACTCCGAAAGGTGATGTCCCAACCAGTTCACCTGGTTTTTGAAGCAATTTCGAAATCTTTAATGCCAGATTTTCATAATCCAAATTTTTCAGTACCGTCTCTACTATTTTTCCATGTTCGATTTCACTACCTTTCAACACAATGAGAATGTCATTTAAAAAAACAAAAAAGTGGTTTTTTTTACGTGGTTAAAAAATCTGTCCATGGCTTTTTGAAGTTCAGCTGGCATGTCTGCTTATCCATAGAACCCTTTAAGGAATCTATACGTCCCGGTAACTTTTCCAACGACAATATTGAAGTTACAATGCTTAGCTGCGTCTGCAGCCAATTTTAACTGGCTATACGCGTACTTCAAATCTAACACTGTGAAGTAAAGTGTGCCCTCTTTGCCTTCTGTAATTATTTGGCTTACCCCATCTATGAATTCATCTACATTGGGCATTTGGTACCTTTTTTGAACATTTGTCAGTTTATCGGTTTCGCTTCCATCACCAATTTTATCGAGTCGTCCTTTTTTACTGTTATTTCAATTGGGGCTTTGAAGCAATCACTTGTAATTTTGTCCAGCTTTGTGATATGACCGTCTGTCAACTGTTTTTCAATTTCTTTTTCTACCGTATCCTGTATATGAGTTGGGATTCTTCTCCCCATTTCTGGAGTCGGACATAGAGAGTACTTGAATTTTGAACTTGCAGTGTGAATTTTTGAGCTTCTTTGTCTATCAAACAAATCGTTAAACTTATCAAATATTTTGTTTTTCCAACCTTATGACTGCTCGCACATGAGCAAGTCAAACCTGGACACTTCTCTTGGAGCTGGTTTTTGTGTAGTGACTATCCCCACTTGTCCTTGTAAGTCCAATCGCATTATGCATCTGGTTTTAGGCTCCGTCACCAGAAAAGTGCCTCCTTTCACCTCCCAGCCTGCCGAACGAATATTTGTCTTCAATGCTCCCAATACACAGATTAGTTATTTATTGTAATCGACGAATTGGGTAATCAAATTCAGTTTATCGGACGGAATGAAACTTGCTTTGTTTGAATTATAACTTATTTCTTTTGTCGTCGCCAAATGTAAGAAAGTGACTGGACTTGAGGTATCTACCGTCAGTTGTATGGTTTGATTATCTACTCTCACCATGGCCTTTAGTCATTTTACCCTATTCGACGTTGGGTCTCGGAGTAAGTCAATTTTTTGAACTTGTGTCTTCTCCCCATTTAACTTCTTATTGTTTTCGTAAATTCTATCGCCACGTATTTCGAGATTCTGTCCATCTCCGGCTGATGTGTCTGTATTGACATTACATCAAAGTCATTACATGAGTCGAATTTTTTTCTTATGAGGTCACAATACTCTTCTGATCTTTCGGATGCTTCCGTGACTTCGCTCACTAGCTGAGATCTACAAATTTTTGCAAAGTGATTGGGTTTTCCGCAATTCTTACAAGTTTTGCCAAGTGCCGAACAGTTTTTTAGATGTCCCTGGTCAAATGCTTTTCCGCATCTATCATATGGTTTTGTTTTCCCATTGGAGTTTCAGTTGTTATTTTTTCATTTCTTGGCTTCCCTCTTTTGTTGTTGATTTTGATGTTTCCAGTTGAGTTCCTGACAGCCATCACTTGTTCTTGTTTTCTCCTCATCCCAGAGTTGTAGTTGTTACCCGTTCCTACTGTTGCTGCTGCATTTGTCTTCTGAAAAATCAATGTTGACAATTTGCTATGTTCGGATTTTATAGCTCGCTTCAACAATTCTTCTGGATCTAGCGTTTCAAATGTCAGTGTATCCTGCAACGTCATTTTTTTCATTTTCGAAATGAATAGTTCATGAACTATATCACTTTTCATTGTTCCCAGTTCTGATCTGGCTGCTTGAGCAGTTAAGGCTGCATGAAATGCATCCAGTGATTCCCCGGTTTCTTGCATTCGTGTGAACAATTTAACTCTTTCATAGGTCACGCACTTTACCTTTTGAAACGAGACCTTTCAATGTTCGGGACTTTTTAAACGAGACGAGCTATGTTCGGACTTTTGCTAGCTCTGTAATGTCCCTGAACGACATTTTGGAAATTTCGGTGTGTGGAAAAAACTCTAGTTTATCTCTCAGATTTCTGGCTGTCGTCGCAGCTTCATTCTCTCCCTCTCGTGGTGTTTCTGGTTGTGGGGGTGGTTCTACTAATATGTCTTTTGGTTCCTCCATCCTAATATCTTGATTTATATTTTCTTTTACAGTTACTGCCATTAAATTGCTCGAACCAGATTTTAAATTGTAACGGTGGGTCTAAATTTGCGGTTTCCCAAATTACAGATATTCCCATACCTGTACTAATATCTTGAGCTGGGATTCCTGCTGTCTGCGCCATGTGATATCGTATACGGTATCTTGTTGGAAAACTAGTAATAGTTCAAGAATGTTTTCTTTGTTGCTTGAATTAATTGTTTTGTTGTTGTCTAATTTAACCACTGAGAGTGATACTGCAGAATCAAACTCTGAGCTATGTACAGCTGTGTTCCAATGTCACTGCCCTCGTGACCTTGAACGTATCATAGTAATAAAAATTGATACCACTGAAGGTTCTTATTACATCATGCAAATACTGCTATTGCAGTAGCAGTATGACAACCACATTGCAAATGACAGTTGATTTTGTACAGATATAATCCATTTTTTGCCAAAAAAAGTTTTTGAAACGATTTTTTTTTAGTCCAGCAAACCTGTTTTAAATCTGCAGAAAAAAGATTTATAGTAGATATTTAATCTTCGTGAATATAAGTAGTTCGATCATATTCTGTAAATTCTCAAAACAAAAATTTACCTTAACTTTAAATTGTTGCTGCAAGATATATCCACTTTACTGATTTAATTCTTTTTTTTTCATATCATTTATCATTCTTCAGATCATTTACAATCAAAAATTACGGAAAAGTTAAAATCTACTTTATTTAAACGAAATCCTATCATCTGATGGGAGAGTGTGCCTTGAAAATCAGCAAATAATCTGTATATAATTTGTATACAGCCTGTTTAAGATCAGTGAGTAAATTGAAAAAAGTTTGAGTAAAACTTAAAGATAATCTGTAATAAATGTGTAAAAAATTAATATAATTTAAGCATGAAGTTAGGTACAGATAAAAGCATTTCGAAGTGTTTTGCTGGTAATTATATACAATGAAAATACATTATAAAACTTTTGCCAAACAAAGTGCAATACATTGTTTTATTCAAACAACACAGTCGAAATTTTATTACACAAAATTACAAAGAATATCAATCCTGCTTGTATCTTTTCTGTACATGGTCGATTTGTATCCATTTTTGTCACAGCGGGACGCCTGCAACTGCTTGCCTTGGAGTTTACCCGGGTTGGCCTCCATAAACCGAAAATGCTTGTCATACAATTACATACATCAGGTGTGTGGAAGAATGCTTGCCATACAATTTTCATACAATTTCTAAAAATGGTTGAAAAAAGATGTAAACTTATTTCTGTGGCTGTTTTGACTCTAATAAAACAGTCTGGTGATTGAAAAAATGCTTATCATACAATTCCCATATATGGAAATTGTTTGACTGCCGTTTTTTTGATGGCGACACAAAAAAATTTTTATCCCATTTTTTTTTTCAACTGCAAATCGATTTTTGTAAGCAAACAAACATTTTCCAAAAAATTTATTTTGCATCCTGGATAAAATAATGTCGTTTTTTTAAACTTTTCGTTGTACAATTTTTTTTTCAAAATCCCTGAAAAATTCTATTTCTTTTGTATGGCATGTGTATGTACGCCTTGATCATTGTCTGATATTTTGAAAACCCAAAAAATTAAAAGAAACGTCTTTGAAAAATTTTGCCGAATTTCAAAAATTGGTTACTTTTTGTATAGCATTTGTGAAAAACAGCGTTAAGACAATTCAGGTCGTTTTCTATGCATTGTAAATGTAAGACCGTCGAACTTTTGGTGCTTTGAGTAAACAAAGGTATTTGTCACTTTTGTTCGGTTGCAAACACAATCCAAAGTTTTTCAGAAATTAAAATTAGAAACAAGAAATCAATTTTTTGGTTTATGGAAAAACACCCATCATATAGTTTCCATATATGGATAAATGCTTATCATAGAGTTTTGTATGAAAGTGTTTAACAAGAAGTTTCTCATATATGGAAATTGTGTGTTAAGAGGTGTTGGTCAACCCGGGTAACCTGGATTGTAATTTTTTTGACAATTAACTTTTATTTGTTGGATGATCAGCGGCGTTTCGGCATATGATAATATTGAGAACCAATCAGTAAGTCTCAACTGTGATTTCACAAAAAAGAACCCATTCCCATACAATCAAACAGAATCAATCAATTGCATTTTTTCACACAAAAAAAGATTTTGTTGTGAATAAATGAGAGCGACTGTAAAACAGCAATAAACAAACACATTTATCCATCAGCGCGCTGGTTGAACTGCATTTAACAAAAACCCCTACTGTTCCAATTTCCACACACTATAATACGTATCACACAATTCCATATATGGTTTCATGGAAAAGTTTCCTCATATAATTTTCACCACGAAAATTGAATGGTAAGCGTTTTTTCACTGTGTGATAAGCTCTTTTTATTCCCAAAATCTCTCCAAAAAATTTTAAGTAAGTTTCATTAAGCTTATATTCGATTTGATTCACCTAAAATCAATCTGTTCGTCAAAGTTGTATGGAATTTTACAAAGACATTTTTTTATCATACAATTTGTTTTTGTGAAACTAAAGAAAATGTTTTCGCAGTTCTCATTTTTGTCGTCAAATATGTTTCATGAAGAAAAAAAAACGTTTTCTGTTTTTTTTTGTGCATGCAAAACTTTCAAAATTTATAACGCAATCCCCTCACAGTGTATAACGCAATCCACTTGCTGTTTTTTTTACATGAAAGAAAGTTTTACATTGAAGGTCACTCGGCCATGTCACATTTTGTACTTTACAATTTTAGAAAAAGCTAACTGCCTAAAATTAGCCTATAATTGTCCAAAAAAAACAAATAACAATTTTTAAGCTCTGATGTTTTTGAAACAAAGCCAGAGACAAGAAATTACCTTTTTTCTAAGGATTATCAGTTTTTTACAATGTTTTTCAGAAAACTGCAAATAAAACGATTTTTCTTTATCAAAAATGAACACCCTAATGCTATCGTTCTTTTGGCTTTTCACCTATACATTTAATCATTGATCGACCATATATCGTTTTTGTTTCAAGCTTACACATCTAAATGCGTTTAAAATTGGCTTAATTATTTTGTGCTGATCGATAATTTCTTAAAATTACTATTGATCTTTCAAATTGTTTTTCTGTTTTAGCCCTCAAGCTCCATGTCCTCGCTATGCTTACTTCTTCGGCCGCAAAGACATGGGTAAATATGAACAATAGTAAGCTTAGAAAGCTTATACAAAATCTATTGTACAGTTGACTGACCCAAAACTTTAGCATGACCTAGTTTTTTCCAGTTGCACAAAATTTGTTCATGTGTATCACCAGTTTTCAAGCGCTTCGCCAAATTGTCACACACAGAGAATAACTGGATAAGAGCTGATCCTGAAAACCCTAAACTGAAAAACAGAAACTATTTTTAGTTTACTTTTTGAAGAAATTTTTTCATACAAAATTGGAGCAGAATCAGGATCTCCAACCTGTTGAACTTTTTTTGGTAGCTAAAAATAATCAGCATTTTGAATCGATAAGATTTTTTCCTGCTCCAACATTCAAAGAAAGTTGACGACCCGGGTTGACCAAAAGTGCTTATCCTACAATTCTCATAAATGTGAAATTTCTCTTCATACAATTACATACATACAGAAAATTGTATGAATTCTCTATAATAAACAATTTTCCATAAAAAGAATTTGTATGATAGGTGTTTTTCCAGAAACCAAAAATTTGATATCTTCCTCCTAAGTTTATTTTCCGAAAATTTTTGGGCTGTGTTTGTAACCAAACAAAAATGACAGCGAACTTGGTTACTCAATGCAACAAAAGTTTGACCTTCTTTCACTTACAATGCATACAAAAACGAAGTGAATTGTCTTCCAGCTGTCTTTCACAAATGATTTAACAAAAGTAACAAATTTTGATTTTTGGCAAAATTTTCAATGATGATTAGTTTAATTATTTGAGTTTTCAAATTAACAGATATTGATTAAGGCATATTTAAACACGCCGTACAAAAGAAATAGGAACTTTCAGCGTTTTTGAAAACAAAATTTGATGTGAAAAGAATATGAGCCAGATTTATCGTATTCAGGACTACGTTATGCACACAAAAAATAAAATTTGCATGCAAAAAAAAAATTCGGAAAACGTTTGTTTGCTTACAAAATTCAATTTGCGGTTGAAAGAAAAACGTTTCGGTCAAATTTTCAAAATTACATGAAAATTTTTGTGTCGCCATCAAAAAGTGCCAGTCATACAATTTCCATGTAAGAAAATTGTATCGCAAGTATTTTTTCAAAAAAGAAGTTTATAAAGTCTATAAAAGTCGCAGAAATGGTTTAACTTTTTTCTATTGTTTTTCGAAAATGCCAGAAAATTGAATGACAACCATTTTGTCCATAAACTTGATGTATGGATCTGTATGATAAGCATTTTTGATAAATGGAGGTTATTGAAGTTGCGTCGCTTTCGGGCATCTCTTGCAGCAGATTTTTTGCGCAGTTTTTGTAGGCAAAAAACCTTGAAACCAAATACTTAATTTTTTTGACGACTATGTTTCAAATTGGAACGAAAAATACGCAAACTGACTTTAGGAAAATATGTTGCTCAAGTTTGATAGTAGGTTAGACAATAAGCTTTTATCAGTACGATACTAGAGGTACGTTTCGTGTGGGAGAATGCGGAAGTTTTAAGATTCAAACAAAAGTTATTTCAGTTTTGTGAAGCTTTCAATCAAAATGAAAGGGCTGTCAAAAAATTTTAGTTTCTGCTTGGAAGAGGCAGCCTTTTCATTTCGGATTTTGAAGAAAAGTGGAAATATCTAGGCTGGTTGTCAGTTTTTTCTCTATAATTTCAACTTCCAATTAAAACTTTTGATTAATACTCTTTTAGTATCATCTGAAACATAATGATTTTTTTGATTAGCAAAATTACAGATTGGCTACTTCGGCACAATGGAAGCGCTTTATATTTCATTCAATAGTGGAACCAGTTCTAAAATAGAATTTATAATTGGTTTTAAATTACATTCCCTAAATCTACAAAATTTTCCTACCCAATCATTTTTCATCACTAATTTTTACACTTATTTGTAAGTGCTGAAGCAACTTGTAGTTTCAGCACCAGAGAGAGAAATTTGAACTAAACTTAGGATACAGTTGTTCTCTTCCTTGAGACTACTTCGCATAATAAGTATACACTAGATCTATTGAGACTAGGAGATATAAGAGTGAGATTAAGATCGGTATTAGACTAAGAAGTTGCACGAATCTATGCGGCCGAAAATAAGATAGCGTGACGAACAGACGGTGTACTCCATCTGAAGTTACTCTATGAGCATAGCCAATAAGACTTAACTCATCTGGTGCGACCAAAAGTCTCGAACAAGACCTTAACTAACTTAGATCTAGAAAAAATAGATTTTAGAATTAGACAATTGCAAATTTGCAAAAATGTTGCACGACATAGACAATTTATTACAAATGTCTCTACGACTCAATAGATTTCGGCCAATTTTCCTAACATTACGAGAAACACCAGGTTTTGCGAGAAGACCACGGACAAGGCATGATCTGCGATTAGAAAGAAATCTGCCGATTGACCTCATGAAAGTACGACGGAAACCAGAACAAACCTGTGTATTTAGAATCCTCTCAGCAGTAAACCTAATTTTTCATTCACTGACATGAAATTTGGAAAAATCCTCAGGTAACCTAAAAGGTGCTAAACCTATTTTTTATACAATGGCGACTGATAAAAACAACACAAGTCGTTCGCCCCCAAAATCTGCAGTAAAATAAACAATTTAATGAAAATATTTAAGGAAAAACATTACAAAAATAAGTTGGTACAAAACATAATTATTAGGTTTAATAGTCTATAAACTTTATTTTATCATCCCAGCTTCATCACCTTGAAAATAACAGCAAAATTCAAACAACTGACATCATCTAAGATCTAACCTAAGCTTTTTCAACTGGAACTCTTATCTTTAAACTTATCAAGGCTTATCCTTGTTTCCACCTAATTTAAATTACAGATCATCAAGGCTTCCCTAGGGTCTTTAAATTAAATTAAATTTCCTTATATTCTGACCATCAAAGCGTTCCTTGGATCAAATAGAACAACTTTGTTCTCCCCCTCCCATCTTTCTTAAAGTGTCTAACGACCTCAAACGTCGATTCATTACCCAACCTTTATCAAAGACCCAACACAAATAGTTATTTTTGAAAAAACTAACAACTTTAATTAAGATAAATAGTGAAGAACTTCGGTTACTCAACCTTCTTTTGAACTCATCCTTTCAACTGACCCAGGCTAAAACACTTTAACTTAGTAAGTCATAAAATAGTATCTAACCATCTACTTGCGTTCTAATAATAGCTGAACCTTTTAGATTGATACTATTCGCCAACCCTTGATTACATATCAGAACCCCTAAGTAAGACTAAGTAAGTCTATCTTGAGTCAGAACTCAGTCACGAGAAAGTAAAACATCATTCTCACGAACTGATATACTTTTCTCTCCCAACCCGTCAACCCTCGACAATTTATGCCCCAAGTTAAGATAACCACACAAAACGCGTAAGAACGAACATTTTAAAAAATAGAAATCTCTAACCCAAATTATTGCATGGATTCAGACGCTAACTTCACAACTTTAGTTTATAATACCATCTCACAATATAATATCTCCGATATTGAAACCCCCGACGAATTTGCAGACTCCGAGCCCAGCCCATCTACATTTTGCCAACCTCCCTTTCCACCCCTCAAAACCCAGACACCAATGAACAATCCTCAGCCCTTCTTCCCACGCTGACGAAAATCCTTCATACTCCCCTTCGACTACCGACCCACCTGAGCACTCTAACCCCGTTGATACAGAACTCGAAAACGAATTAAACAACTTCATAACCCTTCATTAACAATTAAAGCACTCTAACACACTAACCATCCATCACCTCTTAAAAAAATGACATCCACAGAATCCTCCAACCGCACATCAACAACTGGAGAAACACGAGCCCACCGAGTACTTAAGCGAAAATTTTGCAACAACCCATTCCGTTCTAATCCTCGACGAGCTCAAAAACATTCGACCCATCCATTTCATAATAACACCAAAAATTTTTTACAAGTGTTCTTGCCATTTTTTCCACAAAATATTCACTACTACTCGGATCGTAAAAACGAACAACCGAATTATGTTAATGAAAATGCCCTATTCGCCACATTTTCCTTGACCTCTTTTTATCACTTTAGTAACCCCTTATCACTTCCACTATTTAATAATCCCGACGATAATGAATTATGTTCAACTAGACTATATCACCTAACCCCAGCACTTCAAGAAAAACATTTTACCGACATCGGATATAATCAAACACTAACTAGATTCACCGCACAAAAAGCTAACCGATTTTCTATCGACCAATATGATCACGGCATTGCACGCTCAAATGCAGCTATATTTCTAGATGATGACACTAACGCAAATACACAACTAGCAGAAAATTTTTTAATGAAGTCACGATACGCTTATACTATAAATTGCATGAATAAAAAATACGACAACATTATCTCCACAGCACTTCGCGCCACATAAAACTTAAAACTTTCACCTCAAAATTTCTTCAAGAAAAAAAATCAAATTAGCCTAAAAAAATAAGACTTACTAGCCTAAAAAGACAAATAACTCTTAAATACAGCCAATCATCCCATAAAGAAAATCAAAACTCAATCTCAGGAAAGCTCAATCTCAGACCTCCAAAATTCCCTTCACGAAAATTGCCGATTTCTAACCGACTTGTCAAAAATCAACAATTATCCCGACCACATTCCATTTTAGCCTCAAAAAATAAAAAATAATATGACGCAATGAACCATTTCTTCAATGCTTCTTTCTCGAACAGTCCGACTTCGAAAGCCAATAATTTCAAAACTTTTTTCAATATTATCAACCTTTTCCCAAATTAAGAGAATTTTTATTGCAGACATCTTTGAAATACTCCTCCTCCTCTTGATAATTTTTTGCAATTTTTCTTTAAATTTTTCATTACCTAACAGAAACCTACATCAACTTTGCAAAAATCCTTGACCTCCTCCTCAGGTAAGATATTTCAATAACTATCTAATAGTTAAGACATCTGTTCAACAAAAAAGATATTCTTCTCCATCTATTCATAATCCTCACATTTTCAGTATCCCTCATTTAAAAATATGCAAATCAATAAAGAAAGCAATAATAACCTTTGCATTAGCAACAGTATTTCTAATTCTATTCATAGAAGAATATTATAGTTAACATAAACTTTCTTTATAAGTAAAAATTATGAAGTTTTTCAAAATTGCTAACCAACAGCCTTTACAACAGTCCCCACCAATTACAACATCCCAAGAATCCCCAACAACACCATCAAACAGTCAAACAAATCTACCTCAAATATCAACCCTTATTTCATTTCAAGAAAACCCATATACATTTGAGGAAAGACATTCACTATTATCAGAAACTTTAGAACCTGTAGTACTCACGAACTTCTAAGCGAGCCACAATACGAACCAATATATAATATACACCCTTCTATTCAACAAGACATTAATAGAACAAGAGACCCGAGCCAAGACCAAAATACATCCACAAAAAGTAGACATATTATACATCCAAGACGAAATAGAAACTTTACAACTCCCAGAGTTCATTTCAAAATAACCTCATCACCAATAGCAAATCCACTAGACTTATCGGATAGCATAATTCAAAGTACCCCCAAACTTCCTCACAACAAAATCCTTCAAACATACCATTGGATTACTTAGGTTCAACTGCCACATCAGAACAAACTCGTGAAACTCCTTTTAATCCCCCAACTTCAACACAACGTCTCCCACATTGAATGACACAAGCTTTCACTCAGGTTGAACCCATCTTAGTGCGACCCTACAAACAACTCACTCATCAGATATATCTTTGTCATTACCAGAAACCCTTTCACTTCCTTCAACCCCTTCAATAAGTCAAACATTAACACCTCCTTATCCCCCAAATTTCCCTACAAATCTAGACGATAGATATAAGGAACATTCAAATAATAAAATACCCTCACGATTAGATTGGAATAAATTCGTAGCACCCCCTCCATTTTTAGGTCAACGCCACGATAAAAACAGACCACATAATTGGGTACGATATTCGCAAACATCTAAAAGAACATAACATACAAATACTTACACATGACAACATGACGCTCAAAATTGGGATAACAGTAAAGTTAAACATTTAAAAAAAACCACCCTCTACCCTTAGCTCCACCAAACACAACAGCTCAATCATTACCTCCTCCATTTATCACAACAGAAATCATCTATAGATACGATAGATATACAAAAACACTTGGATAAATCACATTCTACAATCCATATTCAGGACTATCCTACACTTATACTTTTTAAATACTTCTCTTTCAAAACCTACCTCCTGTTACTTTTTTGGAACTAAAAAATCATAACAACCCTTCTCTCCGAACTGGACTTCAAGATTTACTAGTCACACACTATGACTGTGAAGAAAATGAACAAAAAACACTACACAAAAATGCAATAAAACAAGTAACTCAATGTGAATCCGAAACACAAGAAATTGAAACAGCAAACACTTTACTAACAAGCCCGAGCTGTAACATTAACATGATACAAATTCACAGCAACCTTCTCCGAGGGAAAAGTACATTTTTCCCAAGACTCAAATGGAAATAAAAATAGACTCGATCACGAATCTTTCTCTCAAATCAATATAGAAAGGCTTTTGCATCTTAGCTCTGAAGAGTGTAAAATCAAACTTAGCCGATTGAAATTAAAAATGAATAAAGGCACAAACAGAAAATTAGTAAACTTTCAAGTTTTTCCCGCTTCTGGACACCAGTCGGAACTTGAAAGATACCACGGTTATATAAAAATAGATAACAAATACTCGTTCCATGGTGCACATGGACGACTAACTTATGATCTTCATGATAAAAATTGAATACCACCAAGTGGAATGAATAACCCCTCTGATTGCAAAGCTGACACAAAAACAAAGGATACCAAAAAATTTTGTTTTTTGATTGGAGAAAACATTAGAACAAGTACAATTAACACGAGATTTAAAAGAAGACAAGATAATTTAATAAGAAATATGAGTAATTTGTAAGGATGACGAAGGACATATCAATCCAACTACCAGAACACAAGCAACCATTGTTTAGTTTCCCGAAGACACATGTATCACGTTTCAAGTAGCAAGAATACACGCAAGAAAGATAAAATTTCATCAGAATTATTTTTTGAATCCATCCCTTATGATAAAATAAACCCTGAAAAAATAAGAAAAAATAATTATCAATTCAACAATATTCAAAATATAGAAAATAAACTGACACGTTTTCACTTTTATCCGGAAACAGAACTTGCTTGCAAATATAACGCGTCTCTTTATAAAACACAATATGCAGAATTTTTAGTCGAATATAAAAAAAGGTTTTGACATGAAAACAGAAAAGTTAATATATGTCCAACATCCAACCCATCACAATTCTATTTGCGACGAAAACTCATATATCCCAGTAACACTTCTAAAAACACAGGAAGAAGTGGTGGAAAACTTAAACCACAAGACAAAAGCAGTACACATCTACAAGAATTATCACTCATAAAAAACACTTATTTTGGTGCCATTCACTATGACATTCACGTAAACATGAAATTAGACTACACATCCAGTAGAATTTTTCGAGAAATGTCACTATCAGAACTTCATCAGAAACCTTCATAACTTATGTGAATTTGAACGTACACAAATTCTACAATCACTTGCTCTTGCAGTAATAAAAATATCTTATGCAGGATAAATTATTGTCAGGAAATAGTTCATTTTGTTTATTACGAAGGAAATTTATCATGGTACTACAACTTTACTAAAAAAGTATCACCATTATATGTTTTTGAATGTAAAAGATGTTACAAAGGAATACCTATATTCTACAAAAATAAAGTACTTTTTGTTGATACACTCTCTAGAAGAGGTTATTTCTGGGATACAGCTGCCCTATGTGGATCTGAAAAGAGTCGCAAGGTTGTACAATGAAATCCTGATGAAGATAAATGTTACCTTCTCACACGATACCCTGCACTTATGCAACCATTAAAGAAATTTTCACCCGAAAGTATCAGAGCTATTACCAAAAACCCAATTATAGATTTACTATCAATAGGCATAAACTCTCGATTAGACATTCAACATCACATCCGTACACAACATTTCCAAGAATTGTTCACAAAATTGGACACAAAACAAAGACCAAAACTTAAGAAAGCTTGCAGAAACCGCAGGATTTTCAGACATCTCTACACGAGACTACAGTGGAAACTTCAAAGATAAAAAAAGATTACGTTTATTTGAACGGCGAAAAATACCGTCCGCAAGATATATCACCGATTAAAATTTTCAGTTTTGTAAATTTGAAAAATGATCTCCTTGCGTTTCTAAGATGGCCCTATTACATATTAGAAAAATTGACCATATTATATGCAATGTTTAACCTTTTTGAATTCATCTTCTCATTATTGTAAAGAATCTATAAAACGAGAGCAATACACACACTAGTAAACAAACAGGCAAGTGCAGCACGCTCAAATAAAGAATATAACCAAAAGCTATCAACAACACCAAATGCATACGATAACACACAAGAAATCAAAAATACAACACCTACTGCACCACAATTACACATCTTAAACAATAACCATCCGTTATCTTTAGGACCAAGAAATTACAGAAATAGTCCTAACAGAGCACATTTGCACAAGTCATAGTTATCCACAAAGCAAAGTCACGCACATTATTTCCAAAAACCAGATTTGGAAGAAACATATGAACAAATAATAGAACAGCCACAAACCATTAATTTTCGTTCTCAGAACAATAATCTTTTCAGCCCATGATGATCCGCCAGATTGGAAACCTCGACCATTCCCTTCGTACCCATCCCACCTCGAACGCCACACTCCGTTCCTACCACTTTTGGATTCCCCCCTACCCCGCACAATCGTATACTAATAATTCATCAAGCATGGATTTAGACGCTAACTTCACAACTACAGTACATAATACCATCTCATAATATAATACCTCCGATATTGAAACCCCCGACGAGTTTGCAGACTCCGCGCCCAGCCCATATAACTTTTGCCAACCTCCCTCTCCACCCCTCAATACCCAGACAGCAATGAACCCTCCTCAGCCCCTTCTTCCCACACTGACGAAAATCCTTCATGCTCCCCTTCGACTAGCGACCCACCTGAGCACTCGAACCCCGTTGATACAGAACTCGAAAACGAATTAAACAACTTCAAAACCCTTCAACATCAATTACAGCACTCTAACACACTAACCATTCATCACCTCTTAAAAAAACGTCATCCTCAGGAATCTCCAACCCCACATCAACAACTGGAGAAACACGAGCCCACCGAGTACTTAAGCGAAAATTTTGCAACAACCCATTCCGTTCTAATCCTCGACGAGCTCAAAAACATTCGACCCATCCATTTCATAATAACACCAAAAATTTTTTACAAGTGTTCTTGCCATTTTTTCCACAAAATATTTACTACCACTTGGATCGTAATGACGAACAGCCAAATTATGTTAATGAAAATGCCCTATTCGCCACATTTTCATTGACCTCATTTTATCACTTTAAAATCCTTTATCCTTCACACTAGACAATAATCCCGATGATAATGAACTATGTTCAACTAGACTATATCACCTAACCACAGCACTTCATGAAAAACAATTCACTAACATCGGATATAATCAAACACTAACTAGATTCACCGCACAAAAAGCTAACCAATTTTCCACGACCAATATGATCACGGCATTGCACGATCAAATGCAGCTATATTTCTAGATGATGACTCTAACGCAAATCCACAACTAGCAGAACAATTTTTAATCAAGTCACGATACGCTTATGTCATAAATTGCATGAATAATAAATACAACCACATTATCTCCACAGCACTTCGCGACACTTAAGCTAACGACTCGTATTGTATTAAATTCAATCATTTTTCACTAACCTTTCTTTTCCTAACACCATGAGAACGCGACTTAGACTGCTAACATCAAAACATGTTACCACAAAACAAACTCATACAAACACTTACTATAAATTCATACAACACCATCACACGACTAACACACCATCACAAAACCCACATCACTGATTTCAGTTTATAAACTCCAAATATACCTCACCATTCTTTCTTAATTTCACTTAACGCAAAAAAGATACTAACACGCAAGGAATCATCCGAAACTACGATCCCATCCTACACGTGTATATATTCTGCCCACTAACCAGAACTTTCAGCGTTGATGAATCCCCTTCACTAATAAGCCTCCATGAATATTTACAGCCCGTTGGAATCCCGATCCTAGTATACATCCATAACATAAAATACAATCACAAGCTTTATAACATAATTCAAGACACACCATAAGAGTTCTTAACAAATAGCGAAGAGCACAAGATCATCAAAGCACTTGAACTGCTTTGACCACTACTGCAAACTAAATATATCAACCGCTTACTTGTTAAACTATCAAAATCATAAGACATCGTTCACGATATCTTCCCACATAGTTTTTTTGCTGATGATAAAGTAAGTCTGAAATGAAAATTTTAAACAAGTAAATTCAAAAAACGACTAACCATTCTTTATAAAAGTCTGACTCTATTTTTTAAATTTCAACGCACATTAATCTAAAATAATCAAAACCAATTAAAAAACTGAGAACTTTTTTTTAGAATTCAAAAAAAAGAAACTAGTATTAACGAAAGGAACCATATTTGAAAAGCAGTAAATTTTATACCCAAAAAACAGTAAGTTTATAATTAATCCCCCTTGCAAAAAAATTCTTCTAACAAAGCAAAATATTCATGAATTAGAGCTTCCTCAAAAGCGTTGAACTTATAAATAGTCCATATTGCAATAATTTTCTTCTTACAAATCAGTATGCTCATAAATGAAACCCCAAAAAAGTGTAGTTAAATTAATATTTCAATGTAAATAAACTCTTGACAAATTGCAAAAAGATTCTAAAACTACCAACCTTTCTACAAGACGCTTCTTTTATAACATTTAAATCAATCACTCTCCCACAAACTCTTTCTACAATCGCACAGCTCGCCCACGAAAAATTGCTTAAAATTAAAGTTTTCAGTTTTAACTTTCACTGATATCAACTCTAACTGGTTTTCAGAAGTTTCAAAGTTTCCTTTAACCCGGTTGCAAGAAATTACATAGTAAAACAAAATAACCAACGCAGCTTACTAACGTCACAAAACCACAAACTAATAGCATGACCGAGAATAACCAGATTAAAACTAGATTAAAACTGGATAACTATAGTTTTGAAGACCAATTTCAGGTCTTACCACGAACAAAGAAATTACAAAAAAAGCTGGAAGACAAACCCAAACCAAACGATTCGATTTTTGAGAAAAGGACACAACCAAAACAAAAAAAGAAATACAAGTAATAAAAAAGAAACCAAAGGTTGAACTTAAATAAGGACTTTACACAAAGAGATCATAAAGTTTTACCTTACTCCTGGCGTAACCCACCAGAAGGACTTCCTGAGCTTGCTCTATAGCCGGCCTAAACCATCGCGCTACAACCACGCTTTGTGATCCATACTCTAATTTTGACAAAGAGCTCCTCAAGGAAGAGTGACTCTTAAATATAACTGAACTAACAAAAAACGCTTTTGCGATACCATTAAAAATCATAAGTAAAAACTAAACTAACAAAGAATTTTGTATATGTAAAACCTAAATGCAGTATGTGTAGATTTGTAAAGCCCCAAGACGAGCATCAAAGAAGTTGACAACCCAATCTCACTCCAACTATGGAATAGCAAACCTACTCGTTTTGCTGCTTTCAGTCACTGCCTTCAAAGGATTTAAAGTACGGACTTCTCATCGCAGCAAAGGAAACCCGTTGAACCAGATCAATGGCCATCTCAATGTTGATTACATGTACGAATCCTAGTCATTTAGCACTTAACGCGAACAGGTCAAACCTCACGCTACACCAAGTCTCGTTTCCAACTTAACGAAAACGACAATTCATGCATCGATAAGAAGTCTTGACACAATCTCCCAAGACTACCACGATCAACGAGACTCACCTAAAATTAAGTACATGACGATCTACAACCACCCAACACAAACAGCAACACTTCTTCCCTCTCCAAAAAATTAATGCTCGGAACTTCAGAAGGAGAACAACATCACCCATCTTTCACTACCAATTAAACTAAAAAATTCTCTAAACCCCGAATGGGTGGAACCAGTTCTAATCTAGAATTTATGTCGGCCACAAATTATATTCTCTAAATATATAAAATATTCCAAACTAACTAATCTTATTTCATCTCCAACTTGTATACTTATTTGTAAGTGCTGAAACTACTTGTTGTTTCAGCACCAGAACAATTTGAAATAAACTTAGAAAACAGATGTTCTCTTCCTGGAGACTAACTCACATAAACCAGTATACACTAGATCTATTGAGACTAGGAGATATAAGAGTAAGATTAAAATCGGTAATAGACTAAAAAGTTGCACGACTCTATCCGGCCGATAATAATATATACCGTGACGAACAGACGATGTACCCCAACTGAAATTACTCTCTCTATGAGTACTATGAGTAAGCCAAAAAAACTTAACTTAATAGCGCATTCATTGATTTAATCGCGTTTAGAAATCTCTCTCCAATATATATTGAGACAAATGATTTGTAGGCATTGGTATGTAATAAGCCGCTCATTTAGACTAACCTGTATTAAAAGGATTAGCCTGTATTGAGAAATCAGCAAAAACAATTTCAAACGAAACCTTTCAAGAGAGTCAAAAACTCTGAATTTTTTTCTCTTTCAACGTTTTTTAAATGATTGTTTTTTTGTAACTTCAGGTGAGTTTTGAAAATGTTTCGATAGCAAACTGTCAGTTTTACCTTTTAAAGAGCATATAGAAATAAAATAAAACAAAAACCTCTTTCCTTTTTTGCTTTGAAAATTTATCTAACTTTCAAGGGAATTTCAAGAGATTTTTCAAACTTTCCTTAACCCAGTTCGAAGAAATTATATAGTAAGATAAACTAACCTAAAACAAAACTCTCTTTCCTTTTTTGCTTTGAAATTATAACTAACTTTCAAGGGAAGATTTTAAAGAGATTTTCAAGTTTCCTTTTAACCCGGTTGGTAGAAAATATATAGTAAACTAAGATAACCAACGCAGCTATCTAACGTCACAAAACCACAAACTAATAGCATGATTAAGAAAGAAAAACCCACTGTACCCAAACCAGGTTGAAACCAGCTTAAAACTGGATAATTTTTACTTTTGAAGACCACTTTCAAGTCTTACCACAAACGAAGAAAAAACAAAAAGAGTCGAAAAACAAACCCAAACTAAACGATTTGATTTTTGAGAAAAGCAGATAACCAAAACAAAAAAGTGAATTACCAGTAAAAAAAAGAAACAAAAGGTTGAACACAAAAAAGACTTTACGCAAAGAGACCTTAAATTTATAACCTACTTCTGGGCTAACCCACCAGAGGGACCTACTGAGCATGCTCTATAGCAGGCCTAACCGAGCGCGCTACAACCACGCTTTGTGAACCACACTCTAATTTTGACAAAGAGCTGCTCAAGGGTGAGTGACTCTCAAAATTAACTGAACTAATAAAAACGCTTTTGCGATAACCATTAAAAAATCATAAGTAAAAAATAAAACTAACAAAGAATTCTAAACCTAACAAAGATTATGTAAAACCTAATGCAGTATGTAAAGATTAGCAAAGCCCCACGACGAGCAGCAAAGAAGTTGACAACCGAATCTCACTCCAACTATGGAATAGCAAGCCCACTCGATTCGCTGTACGGACTCTGCATCGGACTCAGCATCTCAGCAAAGGAAACCCGTTGAACCAGACCAATGACCATCTCCATGTTGATTACACGTACGAATCATAGTCACTTAGCACTTCACGCGAACAGGTCATACCGCAGGCTACACCAAGTCTCGCTTCCAACTCAACGAAATCGACACTTAATTGCATCGATAAGAAGTCTTGACACATTCTCCTATAACTACGACGATCAAGGAGACTGACCTAAGAATAAGTCCATGACAATCTACAACCATCCAACACAAACAGTAACACTTCTTCCTTCTCCTAGAAATCAATGCTCGCAACTTCAGAAGGAGAACAACATCGCCCATCTTTCAATACATAAACCATTTAAACTAAAAAACTCTCTAAACCCCGGATGGGTGGAACCAGTTCTAAACTAGAATTTATAATTGGTTATAAATTATTTTCCCTAAATCTATAAAATTTTCCTTACAAACCAATCATATTTCATGTCTAACTTTAAAACTTATTTAAAATTGCTGAAACTGTATGTAGTTTCAGCACCAGAGCAATTTAAATTAAACTTAGAATACAGTTGTTCTCTTCTTGGAGACTAACTCGCATAAACCAGTATACGCTAGATCTATTGAGACTAGGAGATTTAAGAGTAAGATTAAGATCGGTATTAGACTAAGAATAAGCACGAATCTATCCGGCCGAAAAAAAAATAGCTGACGAACCGACTGTGTACCCCATCTGAAATTACTCTATGAGTATAGCCAATAAAACTTATCTCCACAGCGCAATCATTGCTTTTATCGCGTTCAAAACTCTCTCCAATGGTTTGAGACAAATGGTTTGGAAGCATTAGTATGTACTAAGTCGCTCATTAAGACTAGCTTGTATTGAAAGGATTAACCTGTATTGAGAAATCAGCAAAAAAAGTTTCAAAGTAAAACCTTTCAGTTGAGACAAAAACTGACATTTTTCTCTTCCAAAGTTTTTTAAATTATTATTTTTTTGTACCGTCAGGTGAGTTTTCAAAACGTTCCGATAGCAAACTGTCATTTTTACCTTTTAAAGAGCGTATAGACTAGAGGTTTTAGATTTTTTGTAACCCGCATCCAAGTTGGGGCGTAAGTAATCGATTATAACGGATTATTTTGATGATTTTTTGACAATTATAATCGATTATAAATACCAAAAATAGGTCTTTAAGGAATATATAATTGATTATAATCGTGATATTTCCCAAGAGATTATAATCTCTTATAATCGAATATAATAAATTATAGTTCTTACTAAAAACCCTTAAAATCAATTATAATTGATTATAATCGCTTATAATCGATTATAATCTCTTATTTTGCAGAAATTTTCCTAAATTTGAATTATATCTTATGGGTTATTATTTTTGTGTCAATGAGAAAATCTCTAAAAGAGAGATCTCTTGAACACTTTGATTCATCTGAACTCAAAGTTTTACCACGAAACAAAAGTTTCATAGAGATCCTTTCATAAGAGTGGAGAGGTTCTCGCGGTAGATGAAAAATAAAATTTCAAAATCAATCATGAAACTAAATAATTTTGTTGATGTTTTGGTGTTTAAAAAAGCTTAAAATATGCATCACAAAACAACTCGACAGAAATGAAAAAAAAAGAACTTACAAATTTGAATTCATTGGAAAACTTCCAAAATACTTTTCTCATTTATCATAGGAGCCAACGCCCACAAAAAGCATAAAATATAAGCAATTTAGATGCAACTTCAATGACAAAAATGGACATACAGAAGGGATTATAATCAATAATAATCGATTATGATGGATTTTTGCGCAAAATTAACGAAATAGAAAATTGAATAAAAATAATGGATTATAATCAATTATAATTGATTATGATTGTATCGAAAAATAGACGAATAAATAATCGATTATAATCGATTATAATGGATTATATTTAATAATAATTTGATTTTTAAAAAAAAGAGATTATAATCGATTATTAATTGATTAAAATCGCTTGTTTCTCAATTTTAGTGAGACTGGTAGTAAAATCGTAATACAATCGATTATTAACGCTTTAAACTGGATGCGGGTAACTTTCAAGGGAAGCTTTTCAAGAGAATAAAAAAACTTTATTTTCTGACAATCAAAAAAAATCTCACTAAATGTTGGAGAGATCAAAACTTAACTCTTTTTTGTTTTTACTTGAACTTTCATCTTTTGTCTAGAAAAACAATCAAGAGAAAACATTTTTTAGAAAAATTGTATATTCGGTAAAAAACTATACGAAGCGTGCGGAGAGAACTTTTAAAATAGAAAACTTCAATATATATTTTTTTGTTTTTCTTGAAACCGTATCATTTTTGAGAGAAAATTTTTCAAAGATATCTTTCATTACATTACAAGGCCAAATTGTGTATTTTGTGCATATTTGTAAACGGATTCCGCAACAAGGACGCCGCCTTTGTTCTTCTTTTGTTCTTCCAACTCACTTTTGATCGTTCCGACAAAGTTTTAACATGTTTGAAGGTTTGTCTCTGGAATTCAGGAACATACAGACACAAAATTGTGCGCCTATCCAGTGCACAATTTGGCCTCGTTGTGTAGAAACCCTTTTTTTGAGAAATCACATAATTTTCATGGAAAGTTTCAAAAGATGAATTAAAACTTGGCTTGTCTCTTAAGAAAAATTTGAAAAACCAAGACTATGTCATGGGCATTCTCTTTTATTTTAAAAGATTTCAGTGAAAACAGGTAATGTTGATATGGTGAAAGATGTTTATCCAGCTTATCTCTGAGAAAAAACTTTGGTTATCCAAAAAAAATATAATTTTGTAATGTGTCTAGCTTCCGAGACCATAAATGCTTTCAGGTGACGCAGCACATGCAGTAGTAGCGTGTCATGTTTTGGGGATTCTTTGCCTTGCAGGGGCCATGGGTGTGTTTGCAATGATGATTTGCAATAAACAGATGAGAAAGAACAAAGTGATGCACGGCGTTGCAGCTGGAAGCGCAGGATGTGCATGTTAGTTTGAGTTTTTTGCACCTTAAAACTAAACTAATTTTGGTAAAGATTCGCATGGATCTCTTATAACGTTCAACGTTCTTCTATTCGTTTCTTCCGAACCGGGTAAGATTTGTTGTTAAATGTAGTTAAAAACGTAGTTAGATTAGTTGTCATTTTTTCATCAGGGTAAGGTTTGTTGTTAAATGTAGTTAAAAACTTAGTTAGATTAGTTGTCATATTTTTATCAGGGTAAGATTTGTTGTTAAATGTAGTTAAAAACGTAGTTAGATTAGTTGTCATAATTTTATCAGGGTAAGGCTTGTTGTTAAATGTAGTTAAAAACGTAGTTAGATTAGTTGTCATATTTTTATCAGGGTAAGATTTGTTGTTAAATGTAGTTAAAAACGTAGTTAGATTAGTTGTCATATTTTTATCAGGGTAAGGTTTGTTGTTAAATGTAGTTAAAACGTAGTTAGATTAGTTGTCATATTTTTATCAGGATAAGATTTGTTGTTAAATTTATTTAAAAACGTAGTTAGATTAGTTGTCATATTTTTATCAGGGTAAGGTTTGTTGTTAAATGTAGTTAAAAACGTAGTTAGATTATTTGTCATATTTTTATCAGGGTAAGATTTGTTGTTAAATGTAGTTAAAAACGTAGTTAGAGTAGTTGTTATATTTTTATCAGGGTACGGTTTGTTGTTAATGTAGTGGAAATACAGACTCTCCTGAGTTTTCTCACATATCTGTGAGTTTATGCGCAAAAACATCAGCAGGACAGTTTTTGATCCGGTTTGAACAAAGTTGTTAGTCTTACATTTTTTGTATCTTGAAAGTTGTATTACTAGTTTTTTTCATTTTTTTTTCAATTTTGTTTTCTTCTCAAAAATTTTGAGTTGCAATTGCAACGGAGCACAAGTGACAAGACCCTGGTTACTCGAAGCCAAGAATGACAAGAATTGGATTGCAATCGAATTTAGAAATATAATGTAGCAGAGACCGAAGAAAAATCGATCTGAGTCGATGTAAAATTGATTTAGCTTGAACAGGAAAAAAATAGCCTGAAAATAAATCAAGTTTCTGGTATAATAACAGTTTTTATATGCTCTTTTTTACAATTTATAATCAATTTTTCTAGACTGTCAAACTAAAACAAGTTTAAGAGTAAGTTTGCAAATGAGTTTGTTTGTTTTGTGTTTGACCTAAAAAAAACTAGATTTTAAGTTATATCTATGTTTTCTGCACCAAAAATTAATGTTTTTTAAATAAAATACTCTGTTAACCTACAACCTATGTACAACTAATGTAGTATTACTTAAAAAGATAAAACAGGTAAAGTAGAGTGTGTGAAATCAAAACGTTCTAAATTTAACACTGAACCAACTTTCTACGACAGACCGATGGTCGTATCGAACAAAGTTAACCGGTATTAAAATGAAACCGAAGGTCATTTAAAACAGCTAAAAACCAATCACAACATTTTCCACCGGGAAAAAATATAACTACAGTTTCACTAACTAATTCTATATACACCCATTTTTCCCCTTCAAAGTAGGAACGAATTTTACAAACTGCGCCGCAAAAGGGTACAGCAAGCAAAATAGCATCTAAAATGAAATAGGAAAGTACAAATGTACAGGGTGAATATACAGAAAATACAGTAATACAGAAGAGAATAAAAACAAATTAACTAAAGCTAAAAAATTTAAACAGCACTAATTTACAAGATGTACATTTAACATGTACAATGTTATCTACAATCAAGAGAATCGCTCAAGTATGTAAACTATAAAATGATATAAAAAATAAAAGAAAGGTTTTTGCCAGCTTTAGGAAGATCCGTTAAATTTTTCGTCACAATCATCTAGTTTGGCTTTTACATCTGGGTCGATAGTCGAAGATATTTCGCTAGTTTTCTCTTCCTCGTCAGTTGTGTCATGGATGGTACGTTGTAGTGATGAGTAGGATCCGGAGGGGTATATTTTAAATTGATGTAATCGGCGTGTTAATTTGCTCTTTCCGGTGGGCAGGATTCCTTTGAAGACCAAGTCAACGTAGTTTCTGCGACCTTCTGTTTCAGCAGAGTCTGGCACTTCTATGATCACCGGTTGGTCTGCGTTGACGAATAGGTTGGGTCTAATTTGAGGAGAGTAAGCATCACCTGTAACCCTTAAACCTTGGTTAGACTCGGTTTGGTGGCTGTGAGATTCGTTTTTGTTAGTCATGATGTCAAAATAGTCTCTAATTATAGCGTCCCAATAGTTTAAGTTTAAAGAGGACGAAGAACCTGAAGAAATATGGATGAGGTCTTGAGTGGTCTTTGCGTCTAATGCAGAGTCGGACGTCTGAAATGGCCTGCCCGCTCCTGAGGTGCCTTGTCGAAGCTGGGAGTTGTCTGTCACTGTTTTCTTCTTTGGCTGAGATAGCTTCCTCTTTCCGGCTAAACTAGAATTTACATGTGAAATGAGAGCGTTGGATGGTTGGATCATTAAATTTTTTGGGACCAGGAAGTAATTTTCCTTTAATAGCCAGGTTCGATTTTCGAAAAATGTGACCGTTATAGAGAGTTATTGTGTGATTGGAAGAGACAATGATGTCCTTCTTTTTTTCTCTACTCTTTTTGCATTTTTCTTTTCTTTTCTATTCCTATTTTTCTTTCGTTCCCCATTTTTTCTGTTGGTAGCCCTTTGATAAAGTTTTCCTCCAGCACCTAATTGCTTCGATACTCTTGGTCCTTTGTTCTGGTTGTGGCCATCTGGTGTAAGTGTGCTCGGGGTAGTCTTGGCTAGCGCCATGTTGTCTTCCGGGTCGATGGTCATTCCTTGTCCTCGTCAAAAAAAAAACGTCTTCCGCGCCGTCGTGCAATTACCAGTTTCTGTCCTGTCAATTAGATAGAATCGTTTTCCCTTTATCTAAACAGTTATCAAAGGAAATCAGATTTTTCCACATTGTGTTAGTCTTTCCATTAAATTGTTTCTCGAACGGAGTACAACGGATTGAAGCTTGTTTTGTGATTCTAAGGTTTCAGATACTTTTTTTTTGATCGAGGAATTTAAAGAAAGTTGTGGTTTATCGAATGACTTTTCTAATAACTTAGACTTTATCGTATTAACCGTTCTTTCCACAAGCCCATTAGATTTATGATCGTCGACTGTACAATAAATGATCTCGATGTTGTATTTTTCGAAGAAACTTTTAACAACGTATGATAAAAAACGAGACCCATGGTCGACTCTAATCTTTCTTGGGAATCCGTGAAGGTGACAGTAGTCGTTTAAAATTGAAAAAACCGTATGCGAGGACGTGTTATTTACTATCTTGGCCGATGGGAATTTAGTTAATCGACCAACCCATTAGAAAATGTTTTTTTTTTGTGTTCCCCAAATTGCGTCCAGAGGTCCTGCGAAATCCAGATAGAATTATCGTTCGCGAATGTGAAATTCGGCAGTCTTGTGTTATTGTCGGTACCTAACAAATTTTTGAGGTTATTACCAGCTTTCAGGCATTGACTACAAAACTTCCCGTGATGATAATTCTCTCGGTAAAGGTGAAGCCACCAAATGTAGTCCGCGAGAGACTTCATCCCAAATTGCCCTGGGTGGGTCTCGTGTAGCCTCGCGCTGAAAGTTTCCTTGATCGTAGCCGGTACGACTAATTTGTTGTCTAGAAATAGTAGGTCGTCTTTTACGTTGAGGTCCTTTGAAAAGTTTTTCACTTACATTTCGTGAATGCCCATTGATCATTTCGTCTGTTTGTCTTGATCAAGTCCCAAATCACTTTGTCTTCTCTCGTCATTAATTGAACAAGTTTCTATAAACAGTGATCTTCGGGGAATATCGGAGACGTTGGTAAGTTCAAATCTGCTTTGTAACTCTTATAGTCTTCGAGAATTACGATTAAAGGGCCTGTAGTATCCTGCAATATTGTTATATTAAAATTCTTTCTGTTTTGAGGTATGATTTGTTAATTTTTAAACATGAAATGTGAAAGGACCTGGTCCAAAAAAGTGATGCTCAGGAAGTTAAATTTAGAATTTTTGATAGGTAAATAGTTGGAAGTACAATTTTCTGCTCGTATGTGGTAATTATTGCAAATTTTTTTGACTATAATAGCTACAATATTATCGAGTATGAAATCAGCTAAAGAGCTATTCGAAAAATCTTGATTAATCATATCGCTTGAGTATTTTACTCCCGACGGGATATTACTGTTCAAGAAACTATTAGTAATTACTGCGATCGACGATCTATCTACAAAAATCACATTTACAGAATTAAAGTATTTTCTATTAGAAAAAATATTTTGAATTTTGTCAATTGAAGCGGCAATTGAAGTTCTTTGTCGTAATGAGAAGCTGAGAGAGCTTTGCCCGCAGGTACTTTTGATAAAGGATCAGTAAAAACCATATATTTTCCTAGGATATGTGAAACTTTAAAATTAAAAGGTAGTAGTCTGTTTACCCAACGGTTCAATCATCTTTGCATAGTCTTGTTTCCGTGGTTCGCCCAAAGTGCAGAGAGTAAGCCTTTGTGGTCCGTTACGATTTCAAATTTTGCCCCGTTAAGGTAATTTCTGAAGTGTTCTGAGGACCACTCCAAGCCCAATCAGTCTAGTTCGTTCGTAGAAAACTTCATTTCTTAATTATTCAAAAACTTGAGTCGAAGGTAATCGTTTTCCACTGGCCCCCTTGTAATTGTTCTAGAGTTGCGCCGAGTCCGCTATGCAAAGCATCCGTTTTAACCTGGTTTTTTTGTTTTTATATCGAAGTGCCTGTTCTCTGTGATTTTTACATTTCAGGTTTTCGAAGGCTGAGAATTGAACATTATCCCATTTTTGATCAACAGGGGACGTAGTGGGGAACTTAACATACATAAGTTTGGTACGAATTTCACATACTGGTTTATCAAGCCGAAAAACGATCGCGATTCCGAAATGTTTTTGGGAATTGGTAAATTCTGGACAGCATCTGCTTTACCGACAAACTGTCGTACTCCCTCACCTGAGCTTTGGAAGCCTAGCCATTCTATTTCAGTTTTGAAGAATGCGCATTTCCCCTACTTCACCGACATAGTGTTCTTGTCCAGAATTTTAAAGATTTTCAGACTCTTGATTTATGTTCCTCCAGGGATCCCTTTGATTCTACCAAATTTTTTTCTATTTAACAGTTTGTGAACGGAATGTTCTTTAAAAGTGAGTCCATGACTCGTTGGAATTCATTGGGCATGTCACCGAGTCCATAAATCCGGTTAAAAATTGATAAGTTCCTGTTGTTTTACCGCCTACTATGCTAAAATTACACTGCTTGATCGTTTTTTACACAATTTAATTTGACTATAAGCGTTTTTCAGATCTAAGTTGGTGAAATTTTGAGAACCATGTTGTCTATAAGTTCATGGACATTCGGCTTTTGGTTTTTTTAAAAATAATTTTGGTCTTTTAATAATTTAGAATCTAATGCCAATTTAATCGCGCCGTCTTTCTTCCGGGTAATAACAATCGGGCTGATTAAACGATCTTCGTCACACTTTTTTCAAGTTTTACAATGTGACCTTCGGTCTACATTTTTTTCAATTCTTCATTCACCCCCGCAAGTAAGTGAAGCGGAATTCTTCTCCCTTTTGCCTGTACAAGTTTAAACGGTGAGTGAAAGTGTATTACTTTGTGGTCGTTGGGAATTTTTTCCACTCTGGTGAATAGTTCTTTAAACTCGTTAAAATTTTTGTCATTCGACAAATGAAGTTCTATACAATTACACTCAAATGGTGGTTGGTTGACCATGCAGCTTGGCTGGGGGTTTTTGTCTGTTTCACATCGATGCCTAACTTAGGTAAGATATCACTCCACAAAATATTGCGTTCATGGCCACCACCTAGAGAGAACGGAATTTCTTCGCTGATCCACCCGTTTGATTGTATCCTAACGATGATCTTTCTATACAATAGTTAATCCGATTCTCCACTGGGTAGATTTTCAGGTTGGGGTATCTTAGTTTAAGCAAGTGCAACACGTTTTGTTTCAAAAAGTTTACAGGGCTTGCTGAGTCTACCGGGATGTTCAAGTTCACGATTATCTCCCATCCCAAGCCTATCTTTAGCAGTTTCTTGGTTTCCAGCTCGTTTTCGTCATAAACCATCCTCACGCATACTACTGAGAAGTCCTCGTCGTCGCTCTGCCCGTTTTTGTTTCAAGCGTTTATCACATCGCAAGATTCGTGATTTTCGCCCAAGGGCTTTCCGGAGAGACGTATGTACAATTCTCAGTGTTTATATACTTTTCATTCACAGTATTTACAGCGGGTCGTTTGTTACGAGAGTTACATAGTTTAGCGAACTGCCTTTTGTAATTACAATTCTTACATGTTGTATCCTTCCCTGTGCACGCATTCAGATATCCTTTCGTGAAGGGGTTCCCACATTTCATGCATGCGTTGCATCATTCTATGTTGAGACTTGGTTCCTTCTTGATCTGATTGTGATTGTTAAAAGATTTTAAAATTGGTCCATTGGTCGAATATCATGCCATATTGGTCAGTTTTTGGTGGTTAAAATATCCTTTTTTATCAATCAAGGCCTGATTGAGTGCTTCTGTCGGACTTATCGTTGTGGATAGAAGTTTCCTTTGGGTGTCTGTGTTTCTCATGTTACAAATGAAAACATCTCATATCCATTCGGCTTCGTCGTTCTCTTTTATATTATAAGTCGTCCCCAAGTCCGACAGTGCTCCCCACAACTGTTCATATGATTCCCGGTCTTTTTGTTTGCGGTTTAGTAATTGGTACATCTCGATAGTTGTGTTAGGTGGTTTGTTGAATGCCGCGTCAAGTAATGTCCAGAACTCTGTGAAGGAGATCGCTAAATTCTTGACCCTCTGGTTCTTTTGGGTGGAAACCCTTTTTCCTTCGCTCCCTAGAGTTAAATTAAGATTGAACGCAGTTTCTTATACGCTTCCATCCGTCTCATTCCGTTGAATTTTCTTTTCTCTCTATTGATCCTTTTTCTTAGACGGCTTCGTTTTGTTTCGTTGCGTTCTTTTTCCTCGTCCCTCTACTGGCTCTGTCGTGTCCGACTCGCTTTCTGTTGCTTGTTCCAAGATGGGGATCTGAGTTTCTGGTACCTCCGGTCCGACTAGGTTTTTTGCAACTGTCGCCAATTGAAAATCGTCGCTCAATTGGGTCCAGGAATGTGTTGGCTCTTTAGTGTAGTTTGGCCAGAAGGAGGGATTCCACACACGTTTGAATCATCAGACTGTGCCATATTAAAAAATTGTGATAATCTACGATTTATGTACAACTAATCTACAATTACTTAAAAAGATAAAACAGATAAATATAGAGTGTGAATTTTAAACGTTCTAAAATTACTACTGAACGAACACTTTACGACAGACCGATGGTCGTATCGAACAAAATTCACCGGTATTTAATTAATACCGAAGGTAATTTAAAACAGCTAAATACAAATCACAACAGTTTTCAACTTTTTTTGTTACTTGTTATTTGCCTAACAAAATTGAGCGTGGATTTTGATAATGAAAATGACATTTAAAAGTTTGTTTTTGCACAAATTTACTTTTCATTTTTTTGAGAACTTTTAGTTTAGTTTTGAATTACTTGAAGGAGAATCTCCTAGACGCAGTCTTTTGCGGTAAAAAAGCCTTCTTGAGAAACTCCTACTCTCCGTAGCTCTGATGAAGATTTTTTTTGAGTGAAAAATTAGCGAAGCTTTGAAACAAAAAGAAATTATTATGTCGAGTTTCAATGAGAATTTGATGCTTTCATTACCTTGTACAGTCCATTTAAACCGAATTAAATCTCTTTTTAGGCAAAAAAATTGTTTTTATTCTACCTTCAAATCCATTTAATTCATTTTGAAAGGATTTAAATATCTAAATAGGCTATGTTAGATCAGTTTCGGGAGTTGATTAGAAGTGGGATGCACTTGACTCCACGAATCAGGACGAAACTATTTGTTTCGAAAAAGGGAACAACGAGGAAACAACCAAAAAAAAACATTATTTAGAAAAATTATGGATTGTTTTTGCACAGTCGAACTTGTTTAACGGCCATCTTTTCAATAAAACAAGACTGCTCGTAGACCATACAGTTTATTGTCTGTACGAAAATTGATTTAAATTGATTTTAATCTCAAATTGGTCGCGGGTACAGTCACAAAATGATAAAAATGGTCTTGTATTTGCATTGCATGGAAAAAAGTGTGTTTCAGCTTTTTTTGTGGAATCCAAAACAGCGAAGAAGATCAAAGAAACCTAGCCAGGATGCGGTTTCCATTGAATCTATTTTTGCCCTGTTGCAAAATCGCACACAATTCAGAAAACGCACAGTTTGGCGTTGTGATGTTCTGTCAAAAATGCTGATCATAAGTTTCGAAAAACAAAAAGAAGTTGGCTAGATTTATTTTTGATGGCAACACTAAGAATTTCATTTTGACGTTGCGAAATTCCCCCTTTAGAACATTTGTTGTTTTATTTTTCCGCGCAAAACGAACATTGTACACACAAAAACTAATTTTGACCATGCGAGATTTTTTTGTGTGCATAGCGTGGTCCAGTATTTCGTATATCCCGCATGTCCCGAGTACGACGCGTCCGGAGTTTCAAAACCAGCTTCAAATTTTTTGTGATAAATTAGATTGTAAACTCTTTATATTAACCAATCAAATTTGAAAACTAAAATTAAAATATTTTAATTTTAGCCTGATTGCCCTCAGTCAGAAATCATTTATATCGAATAGAACCAAGAAGTTCTCATTTTAAACTCGATTTTACTAGTTGGATTAGGACTTATTGACATCTAGAAATTTTGAGATAGTTAAGATTGATATTAGACCAGGATTTTGCACTATCCGGCCGAAAATAAGATAGCGTGATGAATAGACAAGGGATTCAAAACAAACTTACTATGTGAGTTAACCCGATGAGCAACCAAAAAACTTTTTTAAACCAAAAAATTTTTAGAAAAACTTGCTTTTGATTTGTTTCAAACAATAAATACACTTTATATCAAAGACTAAACTTGGAGACAGAATGGTCGCGGCGTTTTTGTTTCTGACACGAGCAGGCTTGTTTGACTTCTGGCGATGATCTCATAGCTGTGAATCAGTGCCACTGGTTGGAATGTTCTCCACTTTTTCAGGTCTTTGGATTCTGTGTGCTGCCGCAATTATCACCGATAGCTATGTTACAGCACAAAAAGGAGTAAGTCAAAATTTTCCATATTTTTCAGTGAATTAATTAGATTATAACTTTTGTGTTTTGTACTAAACTGCGATTTTTAACATTCCCAGATTGACTGCGTATCAAAAAATTCATACAATATAACATTTTATCATACTTTTCCGTACCTAGTGCACATTTTAAGACATTTTTATGGATTAAAAGTTCTCAGAACGAGAGTTCCAAATATCAAGGAACACATTTTTGTTTTTAGCTGAACAAAACGACTTCAAAAAATTTCAGCTACAAAAGTTACGCGATTTTAATCATAACTTAGTCCAGATTTTTTGGCTCAAATGAATTAGTGTGTGAACCAAAGTTAAAAACCCGTTTTTGATAATTAGTCTAGAGCATTGTTCTTTGCCACATAATATATGGTTTTCGCGCAGGAGAGAATTTCTCATTTATAGTAATAGAAGGATGTTGGGGGAACTCAATGGAGGAAAATTGTTTACCGCAAACTAAAGTTATAAGAGATATCACTATAATTTTGCAATCTAAGGGTTCCTGCTGCAATTATTATAATTTCTCGAAGTGTTATTTTAAAGCTCAACCTTTTGTTCAACGCAGTTTTGAGAGAAAACATCTATTAAAAAGTAGAGAAATTAACATAGAGCAATTAGTTTTGGCTGCAACTTATTTATATAATTAGAAATTTACTTTTTTGACATCAAAAATTAGTACCACAATTTTAAAAAAGCTTGCATTATAACTTTTTTCAATATACTCATGCTAACTGACGGGCGAGAATGTCACGAAAATGAGTATACAATCTTTATTTAATTTGTAAATAGTCTGTATATAATATGTATATAAACTGTAGATAGTCGGTATATAATCTGTATATCATTTGTAGATAATCTGTAAATATTGTGTATACAATCTGTAAATAGTATGCATAGATTTTGAATCAGAAAAAAACAGTTTTAGAGTGTTTTTATAACAATTATAAGATGAAGATATACAGTATAGAATTTATGCAAAACAAAATGCATAGGATCCGATTATTAGATTTATATAATCAAAGTTTTGCTACATAAAAATCAAACGGATCTGAAATCTGTACTTTTTTCAGTAGATAATCAATTGTTATCCATTTTTGTGGCTGCAGGAACGTTTTTTTATGACAAATCAGCGGATTTTGCAACAAGGACCCCCCCTTTAATTTTCTTTTCTTCTTTCGTTTTCTTTGATTGTTTAGACAAACGTTTTAAAGTTTAAAGACTTGTCTCTGGAATCCAGGAACAAACAGACACAAAATTGTGCGCCTATCCAGTGCACAGTTTGGTCTCTTAATGATCGACTCTTATCGATTTTTTGAGGCTTATGCTATGCTAAATCATCTGTTTAAAGTCGATCTTGACTCAATTTTTGCATGGACGAATGGATACCCGGGTTGAGCTCCATAAACCGAAAATGCTTATCTTAGAATTCCATACACCGAAAATGCTTGTCATACAATTCCATACATCTAATGAATGGAAAAAAGCTAGTCATAGAAACTTCATACAATTAAAAACAATTCCAAGTAAAAATTGAAATTGCTCCAGAAAGTTTTTTCTTTTTTTTTCAAAGTCAAATCGAAGTTTGTACTCAAAAAAACATTTTCCCAAAAAAAAACAATTTTGCTTGCAAATTTTATACTATTCGGTTTGCCTAACGTAGTCCACGATGCACAAAAATTGGATTTTTTTCATTTCTCGGGATAACTTTTTAGGCTGAAAATTTCAGTTTTATTGTATGGCATGTTTATATATGCCTTGATCAATGGCTGACAAGTTGAAAGTTCAATTTAGAAAAATCATTATTGAAAAATTTTGCCAAAGTTTAAAAGTTTGATGCTTTCGCTATATCAATTGTGAAGACATCACTTTTAGAATTCAAGTCGTTTTCAATGCATTGTCAATGACAGACGACCAACCTTTTGGGACCGCTAGTGTTGAGTACACCTTGGGTTTAGTCACTTGTTCGGTCAATTCTAAGAGTTTTCCTTAAGAGTTCTAAGAGTTTTCCTTACTTTTTCTGTATCCATGGAATTGTAGGTATAGAATAAGTATTTTTTATATATGAAAATTGTAGGACAGGCTTTTTTGGTCAATCCGGGTAGTATGAAAAAAACTCTTTCGTTTTTTCCCAGTTTTTGGGGCTCTCAGTCGACTTTGTTCAAAAATAAAAGATAAAAATTACAAGCAAATAAGAGAGTCATTGGGTTCACAAATGAATTATGAGCCTTGTGAATAAATTTTAGATTTTTTGGGTGCATGATCTGTTGCCATTCGATTGATAATGTTGCAGATAGAATTAAGTGGCAAAAGAGTGAAGCGAACATTAAACAATCCTCCCGTACCAAAAGCAGTACCTCCACCGGGACCTCCGCCCTCTTCCGGTGACGACGACGACGATGATGATTCATCAGGAGGATGTGAGTAAAGTTTGAGGAAATCATAACAATTTCTGCATAGTCCACGCAACATAACTAATCATTTTCCTAGCGTAATCCTAATTTTTTTGGACGGAACTCACATTCTATCATCGCAATTCGCTATCAATTTGCGGAATTTACTATAGCGGATTTTATATATAAAATTGATTTTCCGAGCTCTCCCAAAGCACTAAAAAGACCCTGTTTTGCTGAAAGTTTCTGCGCTGCAGGCAAAACTTTGAAAAACAGGTCAAAAAAGGCGTTTTTGGGCACTTTTTAGAAATTTTTGACCAAAAAAATGCGTTTTTTTTTGGCGCTCGCTCCCCCTTAAACTAAGTATATATTGGCGCCAAAGGCGCTTTTAGAAATTTTTGAAGTTCTTTTACCATATATTGGTATCTCAAATTAGTACAAAAGGGGGATCCTTTGGGTCGGCAGCGGGTAGAATCCCTGAGAGGCCACCATGCACCCCCTAAAACCGCCCCT
>NC_087071.1:1132198-1172761 GCF_963678635.1 Symsagittifera roscoffensis
AGTCAGATTTTACACAAATTTTGTAAATATTATAAATTTTATTTTTTGAAAATTAACTGCAGATAGAGATTCTATAAAAATTGTGTAAAAATTTTATACTTTATAAGAAATTTACATTGGTTCTCCCATCATAATCGCCATCAGATAAAATGAATTAGTCGAAAAAAAAATTTATTATATTTTTTCACTTAAGGTTTTGTGATGATGTTTTATCTGAAGACAAAATCATTTAAAAATCAGTTTTTTTTTCGGGAAGCAGCTTGTAGCAAAATTTAGTTGTAAGCTAAAATTTCTAATGTAAAGTCGTGTTTTTTAACGAACCTGCTCTAAAAAACTTGTTGAAACTGGCAATTTAAAAAGTTTTACACAAAATTTTTTTCTCAGCGCGTTAACTATTAGAATGCAAAATCTTGGTGAAATCTTTGGAAATTTGTAACTTGCGATAGACAAAATAAAAAAAAAATATGAGCTCACTATAACACTAAAGGTTTTTCGAGACAATTTTTGATAAACTAATTTTTTTTTGATAAACGAATTTGTAACTGATACGACCCTAAAAATTTTTAGAAAGTATTTAAAATTTGTACTACTAAAGGTTATATACAGGTTTTTTAAATCAATATTAATTACTGATTATATACAGAGCTTGTAGAAGAGAGAACTTTGTTTTTTGGCACTAGATTCTTTAAAATTTTAGTGAAAAAGAACTGTTTCTGTAGAACCTATTATCGTTCGCGAATTGGTTGAAGATAACTCGATTCCATACTAACGTTAGTTTTCTTAGTTTTCTGTAGATTTTTCTTAGTTTAATCGTTTGTACACAACTTTGTTTCAACAGGTGACCACATGCAATGAATTTTCATTAAACGCATCGAAATTTGTTTAAACCCGTAAGAGGAGAAAAACTTATCAAGAGTAAGCTAATATATAAAAAGAGTTTTGCTAAAAAGAAATAGGCAAGATTTCTTAGGTGTTTTCCCAGCAATTTTGCAAAATTGTAGCGTAATCTAGTTATTCAAAGAAAGATTTTTTACTGGAAACTGCTTTATCCGTACTAGGAAAATGGATCGCCAATTATCTGGTTAATGAAGATATTCCGTTGAAGATATATTTTTGAACAAACTTGAAATATTACTCATTCATATTCATTGCTACCTTTTTATCGTTCGAATCCAATGTACTTTACGCTTGAACTGATACATTTTTTGTACTACAACGTATGTCCTTTTTGAAGTTTTTAGAGTAAGAATTAGCTAGATATTTATCTGCAAAGCCTTTTAAATCTCCTTTTCAGAAGGGTTTTCACAATATTGAAAAGTAATGAAACGCTCAAATAGAAATCAGTGAAAAGTTTCTTTGACTTCAAATAAGTTTTTCCATTTACAAAAGGTCAGCGCATTCCGTTTAAAAATGCCTGTAACGTAAATTTTGTCGGCACATTGATTTTGTTTAGGATTCAGAAACAAGCGAAAATAGATAACTCTTCCAGATTCCGCAAATGTAAGTGGATTCCGCAAATGTAAGTAGATTCCACAAATTTATGCGGATTGGGTCTTCAATTTTTGATTTTCGCTTACAATTTGCGCATTCCACCTACAGCTGCGGATTCCGCGACAGCTTAAGTTTACTAAATATATTTATTATGATTTTGTTCATGGATTCCGCAAACCGGTTCCACACACATCTTAATGCGGACACCGCAATTTTGCCTATTTTTGGAGCAATTTTGAGCAACACAGTGTTTAGCTATTTGTATGTGGAACCCAAAACAGCAAAGAAGATCGAAGAAAAGTAGCATTGTTGCTGATTCCGCGACAAATCTGATTTTTACATGTGGCCCTAAATTTCACAAAATGCAATGTTCTGCCTCTTAATATGCGCTAGTATTTGATGAAAGATTTTTTGAAAGTTATTTTGTCATTTTTATTCATGAAATCATTACCCGCAGTCAGTTTCCGGAAATAAATTTTTAATATGTTATGATTTTAGTACCACCAGAATAAAAAAAAAAATTGGTGTTCATCAATTAATAATCTATTATTATCTCTCTTTTTTAAATCATACTATATATTATTTTTAAATTATATTCAGTTATAATACATTCCAAACTGTTATAATCAATTTTTTGTCTGTCTAATTTTTAATTAAATCAAAACAACTATTATTACATTTTATTTGTAATTTTGTTAACCAATTTCTAATTCGTTTGTTTTGCATAAAAACTTTTCTTTTTCGATTTTTATCGATTCTAATCCGTTTTGCTCTGGTCCATTTTTTCTTTGACTTTGCATCTAATTTGCTGATTTTTAATGCTTTTTGTAGACTTTGGTTTTTGTGAATACACATTTTTTTTAACCACCGAAATGTCATCACATTTTCAATGCGACTCACAACTGTAAATGGATGGGCGCACAATTTTGTGTGTGCATGATCCTGGATTCCTGAGACAAATCCATAATCATGTTGAATTTTTGTCCGAACGATCAAAAAAGTAAAAGAAAAGCATAAGAACGAAAAAAAACGTCCTTATCGCGAAATCCGCTTACAATTCACAAAACGCACAGTTAAGCCTCTTAATGTTTCTAGTTTCATGACCTATTTGGAATATTCACTTCACACCTACCACGGGAACCTTCTAACTTAAGTAACATCTATGAAACTTGTTTCGTGGTATTTTTTATGTTCATAGCAGACCAAACTGTGACAATAGATCTAAGTTTTAAAGATTTGTGACTCCGGAAATAATATTTTAATATGTTATGATTTTAGTATCACTTAAAAGTTATAAGCCTTGGGTTTTACTTCAAATATTTTGTCACATGGTGTGGAGCAATTTGGCAAACCAAGAGAAAATACTCGATTATAATCCATTTAAATGAGTTTTTGTATCATCTAACTTTATTTATAATCGATTATAAGAGAGGAAAATTTTTTTTGGGAATACTAACAATGATAATCAAAGATAAATCCTCAAACACCTAATTTGGGTAATTATAATCTAATACAACTCTCGAAAAATCAACATGAATTATTGATTTAATAAATTAAACCTGGACTCGGATGTTGTTTAATTTCCTTGTGTAGTTTAGTTTCTAGTTTGTTACGTTCTTTTAGAGACTGGTTTGTGGCAACAGATGGGCGAACCGTGGTTCTAAGTGAACGACTTAACATAGATTGACTACAATTTTTATGTGGAATTTCAATTATTAGTTTCAAAACTTACCTAGGACACTAAAAATACTAATTATAAAGGGACACCGAACGGTTGGTACTTTTTTGCCTGGCACATAAAATTTTTTAAAAACTTACTCGCTCGTCTGTCACCATAGATTCGAGCATAGCTAGGACAAGGCTTAGGCCAACCTGGTGGGCTGAAACAAAAACATTATTCAATAGTAGCAACCAAAGATCTGGAAATCATTTTCACGGATTGACAAAAAACGCGAATCATAAATAATAAAATTGCTAGTCATACAATTTTCATGTAATTCCATAAGCACAGAAAATTGCTTGATCAGAGATTTTTCCAGTTATGGAAATTACAGGACTAGCATTTATCCTTAAACCAAAAAATGTGCGATAAGCGTTTTTTTGTCAAAAATTTTTTCTTCATCATTAAATGTGATACGCCGACTTTTATGACAAAACAAGAAAAAATCTATTTGAAAGTTCGATGAAATCGTTTTTTGCAAAAGCTATGAAGTTTGTATGACTAGTTTTTTTTCATAGACTTAGTTTATGAATTTGTATGATTCGCATTTTTGATCTATAGAGGACAACCCGGGTGTTTTGTTTTAAAAGTCAAACTTGAAAACTTAATAGTTAAAAGTAAATCATAGGCAAAATTTGGCCTCAGTGCAATTTATTTTGAAGACGTCAAACTTCAGTCCTTACTTTTGTTAATTTTCCTAAACAGCGTTTGAGTGCTCTTCATAACGAGGCCAAATTGTGCTTCTTGTGAATTGTCAACGGATTACTCATCAATGACGCTCCCTTAATATTTTTTGTTCTTTCATTTTCTTTGATCGTTCCTGCAAAACTTTAACAAGTTTAAAGACTTGTTTCTGGAATCCAGGAACATACAGACACAAAACGGTGCGCCTCACCAGTGAACAGTTTGACCTCGTAATGATTTTTCTCACCAAGACTACTGTTTGATTTACAGGGCAAGCCGACCCGTTCCTCTCAATTTGAGAATCTCAGTCTTTGAAAGCTCTGCCATAAAATGCGGGGCAATTTTTTCTGTAACTAATTGGGTGGAATCAATTGGGTTTGTGAAATCAGAGATCGACGTCAAATTCTTCGCCCGAAAAAGCTATATTTGAACTCACAGTTGACACATAAAGTCGAGTTGGCGGACTCAATGAGTTAATCGCAAGGCGAAATATCAAATCCAGATTATTGAACCAAAAGCTTACACTCAAGTTGTGAACAAAAAAAATGGAAAACTTGAATTTTTTTCCATCAGCTTAAGATTTTGAGCAATAAGTTTATCTCATTGGAGAAACTTCATGTCAAAAAGCTGACTTTAGAAAAGGCCAACCTAGGAGAGTGGTTCAATTTTCTACTTAAACTCTTGATGCTTGATGCAATTTTAAAAACCAAATTTTTGCCCCATACTTGAAAAATAATTGGTATGCTTCATTTTCCAGTAGTTAGTTTTTTTTGTCGAACATATCTTGGTTCGGAAAAACATTTTTTCGAACACGGGAAAAATGGTAAATTTCTTTCGGTCGAAAAAACTTCTGGGTTGATTTCAAGCAAAAATTATTCCCTAAGTCGACCTCTACTTTTCCCCAGTCGAAACTGATCAGTCGATTGTCAGCTCGTTCGAACTATACAGAGCCTGATATTAGAAGGTAAGAAGCATATGATGGAGATAGTAATGGAGGTTAGCCAGCAATCCCCCTCGTATTAAGACTTGCTACAGGTTTCCGGTATCATTGGCTAATCAAGTTAAACCATAAGTTTTCTAACTATTAAGATGTGTTAGGTGGTTTCAGAGTTTCATTTGTCAGGTTGGTAAGTTTCATATGGCAAATTAAATATTTTGCGTCCTAATTTCCCAGAGTTTTCCAAAATTACTATATTAAGTTAGAGACGTCATCTGTTAATTCCCCATCTACTGATAGAATTATGTTTGCGGGCGTGATATTTTTTGTACTCTAATTTTTCTCTCATGACAAAACTTTGGAAAAAATTTCACAACTTACTAGAAAATGGTTTAATTACTTATAGATTTCAAACTTGCACATCGTGGACGATGTTTTTAGTCCTCGTGTAGAACTTGAAAAGAAGAAATGCTGAATAAAAATAAAGTGCTTGAATTCTGCATAAATTATCAGTTTGTGGAACCATTTGGCAATGTTTTTTTATTTGTAAACATGTAAATTGATTTTTGGGTGGAAAACATCAGCAAAAAATTAGATGTATCCAATCAAGTAATCATCAACCAGTGCTCTTCCCAATCCTTGCTTTGAACTGAAATAATTTGGAAGTTGAAATATTTTATCAGTTGCCTTCAACCTAGTTGAAACTAAAATCAGTGACTCTTCCAATAACCTAAAAAAGTGAGCAGTTGTCAATAGTTGCAAGTAGTTTTGTTTGGTCAATATCTGAAATAAAAACTCAGAAACAATGTATGTCCATGTTTCAAAGTACTAGAAACATGCCTTGTTTTGGTGACAAAATCAATTGAAGTCTGATTTAAACTCAGAACTATAGCAGTGTTTCAGAAATAGAGTTGCAAAGTCTTCATTGTAATCTTCCTCTTTGGAGATGCAGAAGAAGGAAAATAGACAAGCCATGTAGACAAACCAGGTAAAAATGTATGGAGCTAAGAACTTCATTACTGAACCAAGGAGGAAAAACCATCTAAAATTTTTTTAGCATGTGTTGCAAAATTTCCAATTTGACGTTTTTTCTTAGTCTTTCTTCCAAGACAATCACCCAATATAGCTGCTCCAAGGAAAGTTTGAAAAATATTTTTAGTCTCAAGCATTCTCTTTTAAGATCTGGATAAAGACATTTTTCAGCTGCATCCTGCAGTGAAGTCAAGTAAAAATGATGAAAAAGTGTATTTTTCAAAGCCTTCCAAAGGGATAGATAGGGAAATTTTCAATGAATTGCATTGCTCTCAATGTTGTAATATTAGGGCGTTAGTTTTCAATTGTAGCTAACGAAATTATTGCTTTTCTACCCTAAATTTTTCTAAAAACTGTCAGCGAAACTGTTGAAAAAAGTGAAAGAAACTGTTGAGATCTTTCTCGCCAGTAGCATCTTTTTATTGTACATTGAAGTTGTGGCTTTAGTTTTTCAATGTTTTTTAAATGTAGAATTCTTAAGGATTAAGATTTCAGGTAATGACCACAATAATGAAAAAATAAACCAGACAAAATAGTTCTCTTTCTTTTTTACTTGTTGGTACGTCTCAACTCAATGTTTTAAACAGTTGGATGCACAATTTAAATTAAAACTAGAAAAAAAAAAGTGAAACGATCATATAGATATATACAAATACAAAAACCAGGAAATCTGCCACATCAATTTCTAGGTGGATCAAATTTATATACGGTTTTTCGGCTCTTATTTTTCTTAAAAAACTGATGGACGACAAACAATTTGATTTGTTTTTTCAAATTCATGATAGAAATATCAGCTTCCCTAGCTCTAGAGTACAACTTTTTCAGTCTTAAATTTTCCAATTTCAAAAAAGATCTAGCTTCCCTTGTTTTGTGTTTTGGCATTCTTATTTAGGTTAACTTTTGTCGGAGTTAGGGTTGTTCTCAGAAAATAGTTATAGATATCCTGAAAATTATTGTGTTGTTGTTTTAAGAGCTCAATTAAAATCTACATTCAATACTTTTTGTAATAATCCCTCTAAAAGAAAATGTCTGATTGCCTTAATTGTACACTGCGAGAGTAAAAACACTATTAACGTATATTGTTTTGCTTTACTTGATTTTGATTACGCATATGCATCAATGTGAATTGGATCAAAGTGTTTTGCTACGATTTCCTTTTGCATCGACTTTTTGTCATTTGCACTTTAGGTAATTTTTTTGTTGATTAACTGAAAAAGGAAAGAGTACAAACTGCGTCGAAGTACATGAATTGATTTATGGCAAATGGTTTGATGTAAGATAATAGTATCAACAATTTCTTTGACATGGAAACTTTTCTTTCTTGTGTTGAGGAGTGCCTTTTCGTGGTAATTGTGAACTTTTATCGAGTTTTACTACGTTTTCTTTCCAAAGATCTCGAGGCACTGATTTTGATAGATCTGCCAGACATTCGCTCAGAAAGTGATTGAACGTTTTTTGGACGTGTAAAGATGACTTGTTTTCAAAATTTTTCTGAAAACGTTTGAATTTTTGGAAATATAGACACGTATTTTTTGCTCATCCTGCAATTGCGAAAAGTTTTTTTTTGCAACTGGACCACTATCTGTGCAAAATCCCAGCAAAATCTTTTCTTTTTGGAGTTAAATCGTTTCAGTTATCTTTGAATACCAACTTCTGATTTCTTGGGCAAACTTATTCGTATTCTTCGTTCATTTGACAGTAATTAAAATCAACCATTTTATCATACTTTTTTTCTATAATTGCACTTTTCGATATTTTTACCATCGAAAGCCAGTTCTGCGCTCTTTTTATTAAATTTGATTTTTTGTTATCGGAATAATTTTCATGAAAATTTTTCTCACTTTTTGTTACTAGTGACGCTAAATCCATCTTCTGAGTTTGTTTTTAGTTTTATGATTCTTTAAGCAGTAGAAATATTTTTTCGTGATTTTTCTTGTAAAAAATTTGAATTATACACAAGTAATTTTGAAGTTTCAAAAGAGAGTATCCTGGAAAAAAAAACAATTTTCTCAATGTTCCCATCTCAATTACCAATTGAACAACAATTTCTCAGAATAATTTTTCAAACTACAAGACAAAATAAACTTAAACGCCCAGTTTTTCAGATTCTTACAGTTCTCAACAAATATATATTTTCCCCTAAAGTTTTTTTTTCGATCAGACCATACTTGACGTAGCAAATTATTTCAATGCTTTATTAAAGTAAAAACAGAGACAATTCTTTGCATTCTTATTCTTGATTGTGACACAAACTTGTCGTCTTTCGCAATATGATAAGTCACACATTTTATTACAGATGCCAAGCTCACACTTCATAGATGATTCTGCGTCATCAAAAATTCCCATTGTAGTAAGGAAAACCAAAGTTTTAGTATCGTGAATGTGAAATCGTCTAGCTAATGTGGCGGTTGCTTCTCCTTCTTTTTTACCAAGCTATTCTTGGTGTTGCTTTTTGATATGTCTCAAGTCATTTATAAAACAGTTGGTTACACAAATTAAGGTGAAATCAGTAGATGAGTGAAATTTTTAGCATTGTGAAAGTAAAAACTTCGAAATAATTTGGTGGTAGCTTCTCTTTCTTTTTTACTTGTTGGTACGTCTCAACTCAATGTTTTAAACAGTTGGATGCACAATTTAAATTAAAACTAGAAAAAAAAAGTGAAACGATCATATAGATATATACAAATACAAAAACCAGGAAATCTGCCACATCAATTTCTAGGTGGATCAAATTTATATACGGTTTTTCGGCTCTTACTTTTCTTAAAAAACTGATGGACGACAAACAATTTGATTTGTTTTTTCAAATTCATGATAGAAATATCAGCTTCCCTAGCTCTAGAGTACAACTTTTTCAGTCTTAAATTTTCCAATTTCAAAAAAGATCTAGCTTCCCTTGTTTTGTGTTTTGGCATTCTTATTTAGGTTAACTTTTGTCGGAGTTAGGGTTGTTCTCAGAAAATAGTTATAGATATCCTGAAAATTATTGTGTTGTTGTTTTAAGAGCTCAATTAAAATCTACATTCAATACTTTTTGTAATAATCCCTCTAAAAGAAAATGTCTGATTGCCTTAATTGTACACTGCGAGAGTAAAAACACTATTAACGTATATTGTTTTGCTTTACTTGATTTTGATTACGCATATGCATCAATGTGAATTGGATCAAAGTGTTTTGCTACGATTTCCTTTTGCATCGACTTTTTGTCATTTGCACTTTAGGTAATTTTTTTGTTGATTAACTGAAAAAGGAAAGAGTACAAACTGCGTCGAAGTACATGAATTGATTTATGGCAAATGGTTTGATGTAAGATAATAGTATCAACAATTTCTTTGACATGGAAACTTTTCTTTCTTGTGTTGAGGAGTGCCTTTTCGTGGTAATTGTGAACTTTTATCGAGTTTTACTACGTTTTCTTTCCAAAGATCTCGAGGCACTGATTTTGATAGATCTGCCAGACATTCGCTCAGAAAGTGATTGAACGTTTTTTGGACGTGTAAAGATGACTTGTTTTCAAAATTTTTCTGAAAACGTTTGAATTTTTGGAAATATAGACACGTATTTTTTGCTCATCCTGCAATTGCGAAAAGTTTTTTTTTTGCAACTGGACCACTATCTGTGCAAAATCCCAGCAAAATCTTTTCTTTTTGGAGTTAAATCGTTTCAGTTATCTTTGAATACCAACTTCTGATTTCTTGGGCAAACTTATTCGTATTCTTCGTTCATTTGACAGTAATTAAAATCAACCATTTTATCATACTTTTTTTCTATAATTGCACTTTTCGATATTTTTACCATCGAAAGCCAGTTCTGCGCTCTTTTTATTAAATTTGATTTTTTGTTATCGGAATAATTTTCATGAAAATTTTTCTCACTTTTTGTTACTAGTGACGCTAAATCCATCTTCTGAGTTTGTTTTTAGTTTTATGATTCTTTAAGCAGTAGAAATATTTTTTCGTGATTTTTCTTGTAAAAAATTTGAATTATACACAAGTAATTTTGAAGTTTCAAAAGAGAGTATCCTGGAAAAAAAAACAATTTTCTCAATGTTCCCATCTCAATTACCAATTGAACAACAATTTCTCAGAATAATTTTTCAAACTACAAGACAAAATAAACTTAAACGCCCAGTTTTTCAGATTCTTACAGTTCTCAACAAATATATATTTTCCCCTAAAGTTTTTTTTTCGATCAGACCATACTTGACGTAGCAAATTATTTCAATGCTTTATTAAAGTAAAAACAGAGACAATTCTTTGCATTCTTATTCTTGATTGTGACACAAACTTGTCGTCTTTCGCAATATGATAAGTCACACATTTTATTACAGATGCCAAGCTCACACTTCATAGATGATTCTGCGTCATCAAAAATTCCCATTGTAGTAAGGAAAACCAAAGTTTTAGTATCGTGAATGTGAAATCGTCTAGCTAATGTGGCGGTTGCTTCTCCTTCTTTTTTACCAAGCTATTCTTGGTGTTGCTTTTTGATATGTCTCAAGTCATTTATAAAACAGTTGGTTACACAAATTAAGGTGAAATCAGTAGATGAGTGAAATTTTTAGCATTGTGAAAGTAAAAACTTCGAAATAATTTGGTGGTAGCTTCTCTTTCTTTTTTACTTGTTGGTACGTCTCAACTCAATGTTTTAAACAGTTGGATGCACAATTTAAATTAAAACTAGAAAAAAAAAGTGAAACGATCAGGGGGTGGCGGTCCTCCAAGCTTTAAAATAGGTTATAAAATTTCTAATATAATTTATGTTATAGGTTATGTTATAGGTTTCCCTATGTTTTAAGAGACCAAGTTTTAAGAGGTAAGATTTAGAAATTACCAAGTTTCAAAAATTTCAGAAAAGCTTCACGGCGTCCAAAATTTCCATGTATTATGATAGTGTTTAGTTTTCTGAATGTATTAGTAGGTGACACTTAATGGATCAAGATAGCTCAAAGGTTTTGACATGTATTAAGATACGAGGTTTGAGATGATAAGATGGTAAGTTTCAAAAAAGTTTTGGCGCCCAAAAAGTTTTAGTTTTTGAGTTTGCCGATACATGCGTTTGGTAATAACTTCTACAGTATAGATACTTTGATTATTGTTCTATATGCTTGAAACTTTGAGAAAGCTATCTAAAGCTATACTAAAACGCAGCGAAAACATCGAGAAAAAATCAAGAAAATTACTAACAATCAAAAAATGTATATACATTTGATGCAAAAAACACTCTCACAAACAGACAGGTAAGCCTGTCTTTTGATCGAAAAACATGTGCTGAGAATACTACTACACCACAAAGAATAGTTCTTTTTCTGTAACACTTTTAACGGATCCAGAAGAATTAAGTTGAATTGGATGAAATCAAAAACTTTGATGGTTAAAATAAACAACCGATACAGGATTTTCCGAAATTTAAAATTCAAGTAAAACATCTCTTTGTTGCACTTCTACCAATTTCAAGTGACGATTCAAAACAGTCCTAGTACAAAAAACTATTTGGCAAAAATTTTGCTTAAAAACCCCAAAAAAAGATATTTCCACTCATTATCTCAGTGTCAATTTGCTACCGTGTACTGGTCAAAAAAGATAAAATTATCTTCAAAAATTTTTTACCTACCAGTATTCATTATCAACTATTTTATCATACTCTTCTCAATAAAATTAATTGAAATTTTAGATTTTTTTGGACCTTGAAAAACAGTTCTGCGGTCTTTTTCAAGATCTGCTTTTTTGTTATTGGAATAAAATTCATATAAAATTTTCTGAATTTGAGATATTACTGAATCTAAAATCATGTTCTGAAATTGTGTTTCATTCCTTAAACAATAGCTGAATTTTATCGTTATGTTTATTGTGAAAAACATAAATTGCACGAAATAAATCTGAAATTTTGAAAAAAAATTTGGTTGAAAAAACATAATAATTTTCTAACTCATGCCTCTGAACTCAAATAGCAATGGTGTTCTTTTTCTGAGGATATCCACTTGAAATAATAGAGAAAACTAACTTTAATGATCAGTTTTTCAGTATACTACAGTTTTCAACAATTAAACATTCCCCTACAATTTTTGTGAAATTCGATCAAAGCATAATTGACTTCAGCAAATTTTTCATTATTTCAATAAGCTTTGCAGTGAGCAGTTGTATTTGAAAACAGAGAGGCTTCTTGGCTATGTTGTTCTTGATTGTGACACAAACTTTTCATTTTTTGCAATATGATAAGTCAAACATTTTTACAGACGCCAAGCTCACAATTCATAGATGACTCTGCGCCAGCAAAAAATTCCCATTGCAATAACAAAAACCAAATTTTTAGTATCGTGAAAGTGAAATCGTCTAACTAACGTGGTGGATGCTTCCCCTTCTTTTTTACCAAGCTAATCTTGGTGTTGCTTTTTGATATGTCTAAAGTCATTTATAAAACAGTTGGATACACAAATTAAAGTGAAAGTGGTAGATGAGTTAGGCGATTAAGGGTGGTCCCCCATGTTTTAAAACAGGTCATAAGTTTTCTAATGTATTAAGATAGATTATAGGTTTCCGAACGTACAAAGATACCAAATTTCAGATGTTAATTTCAGAAATGATCCAACTTCAAAATTTTTGCAAAATTTTCACAAAGTTTTAATGTACTGCATAGATTTAATAATGGATTAGAAAGAGATTTTCAAGGTATCAAGATAGGTTTTGACATGTATTAGGAAACGAGGTTTGAGATGGTAAGATCGTAAGTTTCGGAAAATTTTGGCGCCCAAAAAGTTTTTGGCGTTTGAAGTTGCCGATGCACGCGCCTAATAATATGTTCTACGTTGGGTATAACTTGATTTTTGTTCTATGTGTCTGACAATATCAAAAAATTATCAAAAAATATACTGAAACCAAACGAAAATTGGAAAAAAAAGTTCAAACTCAAAAGATGAAGTGCCTCGAACAATTGTTTTACCACACGTTTACTGTTAGTTAAGAAAAATTGCATTCATCGCTGCTACACTATCAGCTATTTACAGGTTCAAAATTTTTATGTATATTCTGTCATTCTGAACTTTTCTTTTCGGGTAAAATTAACTCCTTCCTAATAACTCTTTTCCCGTAAAATAACTCCTTGTTTGTCTGCTGGTCTGTAGCAAACATCTGATTAATGATTTGAAATCTTCTGTTTTCTGAAGTTGAGTTGGTTGCTTTGTCATATATTTTGCTGTATTTTGCCTTAGATCCTCTGCACTTAAATTTTATCTTGTGTGACTTGTTGTCATACCAACAATAAGTCTTACTCATAGCAACTCTGTGCACCTTAAATCTCCTTTAAATGGTCAAGGCTCTCGTTTCTTGTGTTTTTTGTGAACGCTAAAATTTGTTCGGGGAAAAATTTTTGTTTTTAAATCTGCTCTAAATGAATCACTGCAATCTTTTTCTCTCAAAATGAATCACTGCAATCATTTTTTCTCTAATGAATCACTGCAATCGTCTGTTTCTTCTAACAAAATCAATCAATGAATATTTCCTCGGTGGGAACTAAAAACAGCTAATCAGTGTCCGTTTCCTAATCCTCAAATCTATTTACATCACAAAACTTGTCAAAAATTTTGTAGTAAATTTACCGTATTCTCAGCTTTGCAACTGCAGAATGAAAAATTGGACGATTACGGGTTCTCTATGCTCGAATGTTGAATTTAAAAACTTTTAAACAGTCTTATAGCTTCCGAAGGGTGGTTCATTAAATGTTTTGTGATTTTTTCGTCATTTAAATTCTTTGTGATCAATCTATCGATAATCTGCTAGCCGCAAGATGAACTACTTAAAAGTTTTATACTTTCTGCAGATAAAAAGTTCTTGTCTCTATTCCTTCTAGCATCATCCACTGAGTGAAAGAACTTGGTGAAGCTTTTTCGAGGAGAGTACTTATAGAGCGGGAACTTTTGCATAATTTAAACCTAGATCCATGTAGAAATCGAAAAGAAGAGTAATGATAGAACCACTTTCCAGTTTGAAAGTAGGTATTAGCATTCTCTCTGGTTGCTTAAAAAGATCAGATTCAAGGACAATATTTTGCATATACTTCTCAATATCAATTCTTCCAGTTTACGTTTTCTTTTGAAAATGGAGGAAAAGTAACAAGAGTGGCTTTCGACTAATCTGGAGCACCTAAAGCTCACTGAAAAAGGCCATTTAATGATCCATGTCTTGTTGTTTTCGAATAGTTGATTCAATTATGATTCTTAATTGTTTCGTTCGTTATGATCTTTTGCATTTACTCTCACATTCCCTCATCTCTTCGATTCTGTATCCTTTTTCGCAAATATTTTCCAGTCTCAAATCAAACATCTCTGGCCTTTTGGTTTCCTCTCCCATTATCTTCATCGCTCAATGAGATACGAGTCTTCTGGCAGTTACTGAAGTGGAACTAGCATCCCATTTCGTCTAACACTGTTTTGCAGTGATCGCAAAATCCATCTACTTTGAAAGAGCAATTTAGTTATTTTCATATCCAGATATATGTAAACACTCAACTTTTCAATCTGGTTTTGTTTCTAGGTAAAAAGACATGACTATATTTTTGAAATGCAAAACCGGTTATGTATAGTTCAAATTTTTTTTACTTCTTTACTGCGTTGTGTTCTTTTCAATTTAGGTTAAAAAATGGAGACATAAAAAATACAGGGTAGTGCATGCATTATCAGCCCTTTAAAAATCTACAATTTATAACAAATTATAAAACACTTTCCATTACATAAAAACGAGTTAAAAGAAACTGCAGCCAAAAACATTCTTTTTGTGTCCGTGGGAAAACCACGAGTTGTTCTATGGTTTCGCGAGATTTCGGATGATTATTTTTAGTTTATTTTTGCTTGGAAGACAATGTAAAAGATGTTCTGGTTCTCTTGCACAAACTCCTGGGAGAACTGCAACCCTCATTACTATAAAAAATTTTAGTCCCAGCTGCAAAAAGAATTAGAGCAGATATTTTTGAAACTGCCACTTCAGAGATTGGCTATGTCGTTAGTGGGCGGAAAAACTCAAAACACTATAAGCTAAAATAGCTGAGACAAAAAACTCAAACAAAAGATGAAAGATGTTGAAATACAAAAACAGTTTGAAAACAATTAAGAGATGGTAGAAAAAAGAAGCCAAGCATCAAACTAGTGATATCATTTTTCAAAAAAATGGAAAACCAGTCGCACTCGCAAAAGACGTTTTTGACAGAAAATAAGTATGAAATGGAAACTCAATGTCTGCACCGAGCTTTTACAAATTCGTCTTCAAAAATTTTTGATTAAGTTCCTGTTTCGGAAACAATTTTGTCATCTTTCAAACAAGCAAAAGTTTTCCAATACTTCTCTAGATGAAAGCAGTATTAAGTTTGAACTTGAGACGGACCGTAATCTTTCTTTGGTTATGCGTGACACCCACCTCAGTTTAAAGCTTCAGGTATTCGAAAGGAAGGTTTTTTGATGCTCTCAAAAAGTCAGAACAGAGAGCGAAACCAGATGAGGACTCAACTAAATTCTCTATTCTCCAATTGTGAAGTTTATTTTAACAATAGAATGGTTTACAATGCCAATACATTATATCCTCAGAAAGTACGAACATCGAACGTTTTGAATTCTTCCGCAGTGAGTAGTAAGGGATACTTGCTTGGTATGGATTCAATTTTAAAGAGTTTCCGAAGGTATTTGAAATGCATGCTTTCACTGATAGAGCGAATGATTTAGGAACAGGGATAAATTTTTCTTTCTATGAGAGGCTTCCCATTGATTTGATTACTTATGATAAACTGTTACTACAAAAACCCCATTTTCGAATTAAAACATTTCGAGCTAGACATAATTTTATTGAGCCGTCTAATAATCCGAAGGTTAGTCTGAAAATTTTTGAATGTTCGCTGTTTACTAGGAGAGTTTTAGTAGCTGAACCTAAACATCAATTATTTTAATGAAATCTGGAAAGAAAATCTGCAAAAAAAAGACCTTTAATGATGTTTACTATTAGTTTGCACCAGTTGCGACCCGAAAAGCTCCAAAGCGAGCGATGAAATAATGATCTTTGTAAAACGTGGTTAAAAATTTTGTCTACAAAGCTGTACGTATTTTTTGAATTGTATCTTTAAAGAACGATTGAGTACATTATAGTTCTTACTGAATTTTTGTTCTTTTTGAGCTTTTGCAATTCTTTTTCGATTTGCAATTCTCCATTGATAATGAACAATCGCCCTATTCAAAATACAGTGCTGATTTAAATTATCCAGACAAAACGCACAAAACTTGAAGTTTCAAACGCGTTTTTCTCAAATTGGGTTGAGCTTAGACAAAAGTCAACAGAAACATAAGAATTTTCTTCAGAATTAACATGGTGCAATTTTTTCTCCGAAATTCTCAACCAAAAATTGACCCCAAAAATGGGTCATTTTGGTTTTTTCAATTAATCAAAAGTTACGCTGAAACTTGGAATTACCTTGGAATTAATTTGTTAATTGATAAGAATTTTATATCACAAGAAGTCTCTTACGCAGCCCAATAGCGTTTAAAGAGGGTTAAGTTACCAAAAATTTTCTCAAGTGTTCAAAATTCATTTTTAAACAGAGATTCAGGGTTTTATATAGTAAAAATCACATACATTGATTATCAAATGCAAGTTTTTTCTTTTATACTGTTTTTTGGAGATTTAACCCTTCTCAAACTTTGTTGGGTTGCTTAGGAGGCTTCTTGTGATATAATTTTTTTATCAATTAACAAAGTAATTCTAAGGTAATTCTTGATTAATCGTAAAAGCAAAAATCTAATTTTGGGGTAAATTTTTCGTTGAGAATTTCGGAGGTTGCACCATATTTTTTCTGATAAAACTCTGAGCAACTTTCGTTATCTTCATTTCTTGTCTTATCTTACCCCATTTGATGAAAACTCGTTTGAAAAATTAAGTTTTTTTCCTTTTTTGTCCGAATAAATTAAATCAGCACTGCAGCTTAGCAAAAAAATGGCCTTGATCGCACAAAAAGAGCTGCGCTAAACAAAATATCTCATTTTGGAATGTGGCGAAATAAGAGAATTGGACTCTGCTTAGACTGGCTGGATGGCCTTTCAAGGATCCTCTGCGAATCGCAGAAACGCCTTTTTTTCCCTTTTTTTGTTTTTTTTTAATTCATCGAGTCGCGTTTTTTTGCAATATACATACACCAGAGTTTTATTGAAAACAAATTGAATATAAGGATTTTTATTGTCCTTCTATAAAATCGATTATCAGGCCAAATTTACACAACGTAATGGATTTTCAATCCATTTTCATCAATTTTTTTGAAAAAAAATTCCGTTGAAAACTATTATAATCGACTATAATCCGTTTTTTGTTTTCACGTACCAACACCCCACCCCTCTAACGTACTCTCTAAACTACCCTATCTCCACGAACTCTACAACCCTCCCCCTCCCCCCACCCTCTCCCCCTCGTTACCGACATCCGCCCCCTTCCGCGCGTTTAAATACAAGCACTCCATCGAAACGTGTTTAGCAAAACCCCCACTATACACTACTACCGGGACATGTAACTGTAGGACGTTTAAAAAAGTGAGGGGGGCGGGGGTGGGGGTGTTTTTTGTGAGATCTATTGGCAACTCTTTGTAAATTTCATAAACGCTATTGAAGGAAGAAAAAAATATTTTAGCGAGAGACTTACATTCAACAATATTGTGAAAAAATAGAACAACACACAAAAAAAATTATAATAATTTTCCTTATAATCGATTAAATTTGGATATTTTTATTTCGATTAAGTTTTTAGAAAATAAGTTGAAAATAATCGATCATAATCGTTTATGAACTTCTATATTGGGATTTTATTGCTTAAGAAATGATAGCAGTATAATCCATTTTCAATCAATTTTTTGATCGTTTTTGTTATTCCATTACGACTAAATTCAGCTGATAATAAAAATCCAATCCAATCGAGTATTATTCATGAAACATCAACTGGGTTTTGTGAAACAGTTTTTTTTCTATCAACCAATGAAGTTCGTTTTGTGTACAAAAATAAGCGCAAATTCAAGTGCACTAGTGTACAAAAGTGCACTAGTGTACAAAAATAAACGCAAATTCAGTTTGTTACTTTCTATGAAGCCTGTTTGCAATAACCCTTTTGCACAATGATTAATTCGATTTTCAGGGAAAAACATTAAAGAGGCCAATAGAAATTGATCAGCGATTCACCCTAAAAATTTATTGTTTTTTTTTTGTTTTTGATATAATTATTTCTTGATTATGCCGAGAAAAACAAATGGATAGTCATTCGACTAGAAATTTTGTCACATAGGACTCTGACACAATTAGTGTGAAAATTGTTTTAAGCTATAACTCTAATTGAATTTGGGTGTACGCAGTTCAATCCGGGTTTTATCGCTGAAATTTATTTGCCAATTGACTGATTCGCAGCGATTTAATCCATTACAACAGTAGCATACTTTCCGAACATCATTAGCAATAAATCCTTTAAAGCTATCACTTTTCTGCAACTGTTCATCGCTAACTATTTCTTGTTACTCAACCCGAGAGTACTAGATCTTATTTTTCATTTAAACTTTTTGAGAGAACAAAAAACAACTTACATTTAACAAAATTGTGAAAAAATGACAACAACACACAAAAAAACTAAGTAAATGGATTATAATTCCTTCTAATCGATTAAGTTTGACTATTTTTCTCTCAATTAAATTTTTAGAAAATAAGTTGAAAATAATCGATTATAATCGATTATGAACTTTTATATTGGGTTTTTATTGTTTAAAAAATGGTAGCATTATAATCCATTTTCAATCGATTATTTTGATCGTTTTTGTTGTTTCATGGCGACTATTTTCAGCTGACAATAAAAAAACTAACATATTCGAATATTTTGTATGAAACTTGAGTGCGGGTTTTGTGAAACAGCTTTTTTCTATCAACCAATGAAGTGCGTTTCGTTGTGCACTAGTGTACAAAAATAAGCGCAATTTCAACTTTTCAATTTCTAGAAGGCCTGTTTGCAAAAATCTGGTTGAACAAGGATTACATCAACTTTCAGGGAAAAAAATTTAAAGAGGCCAATAGAAATTGATCAGCGATTCACCCTGAAAACTTATCGTTTTTTGTTTTGGATTAAATCTTTTCTTGATTAAGCCGAGCAAAAGAGACAGATAGAAAGCCAATCGACTAGCAATTTGGTCACCTAGAAAACTGAGACAATCAGTGTGAAAGTTTTACTAAGCTATAACGATAATTAGAGTTTCTGTGTACGCAGATCAACCGGGTTTTATAGCTGAAAATTTTTTGCCAAATAGCTGATTTTCATCAAATTAGGCCATCACGATAATAGCATAATTTCCGCATCATTAGCAATAAATCATTTAAAGCTAACGTTTTTTTTCAATTGTTCATTGCTAACTATTTATTGTTAGTCAACCCGAAAAAACTAGCTCTTATTTTTTGTTTAATTCTCTATGTAGAACGATCTTGTTACTTTTCATGTATTGATATTTTATTTCAAACAATGAGGACTGGTTTATTTTGTGAATTTATTGAAAGTGTTCACTCACCATTCATACATGGGCAAAAAAGCCATTAAAAGCATGAAAAATGCAACTCCGGAGAAAATAGCCCCAAGAATACAACATAGTTTTGGATCTCCCATTTGAGTTTAAAGTGTTCTGAGAATCAGTCTTCTAGCTTGCAAGAAGATCACAAAGTAATGGTTCTAATTTTTCAACTTTTTCAACTGAAAATCGGCAGTGAGCACGAAATGACTTGTGTCAATCAAACTGAAAGAGCATATGATTTTGCAATTGTTTGTTGCATGCAACTCAGAGTTTATCAAGATCACAGTGCTAATCTTGCCCGCGCTATCCGCAGTGACAAAGTTGGATAAAAATGATTTCTACAAAGAAAAAAATAGATATTTTAGATTTGTTGTAAGTAAGCTGTATGTTTTCTTTATCTGTTACTTATAACCTATATTGAAGCAAAATGACTCCAAATTTCTCAGAGAATTCAATTCTGCTTTGATTTGTCGAAAAACTCTCTTGAATTTCAGCTTTTTCTGCTATTTTTTGACACTGTACCTTTTCAACGATCAATCAAAACTCCAGAGCCAAAAAGTTTATCATATATAGAAATTGTAATGGTTTCTCATAGAGATTTGGTCAACCCGGGTTGACAACCGATTTTAGTGGATTTTGTTTTTTATCAAGTCTTTTACACTGTAGATCTCTTTATCTGCAGATTAAATACTGATTATACACAGCTAAGATAAAAACTATAAACATAGGGAGTTTATTACGCCTAAATTTAAAGTCTATACAAGTTTTTTTGATTTTCTGTTATGTTCGAAATGAAATTAGTATGGAGGCTTGTAATTGAAAGTTTTTTTTGATGTGTGATCTAAAAAATTTCAAACCAGTATTGGTGAAATGAGATGAAGCAAAAAACTATTTTTTCTATGTTTCTTATTGTTTGTTGTTGTTTTCTGGTAAAAACAGCGCAGGAAAGCTTGATTTTTGAATGGGATTTGCAAATGTTTTTTTTGGGCGTGAGCCATGAGCAAAGTTCAGAGGGCCAGAGAGCAAATTATACTCGAGAGGAATTTTTTTACCGCAAACTATTGCGTTTAACGAAATCTTTCAAATTGTGCATAACTAAGTTTTCCAGCGGTAATGAGAAGTAAGACTAGGCAAACTTTTTTCAAATGACTTTTTCGCTGTTAACGTTCTAGGCTGATTTTTGTCCATAAAACAAAACATTATTAGAAAACTCAATCAAGAAAAAAAATTTCATGCAAAACAATAGACATTTATCCACTCAAATTGTTTTTGATCCAAAAACATAACCAAAAAGTCAATTGAAAAATCTACGTTAAAACTATGTGTTCCACAATTTTTAGTATTTAGAAAGTCTGGATATGATCTAAATATAATCCCTATGAAATGAATATGAAAATTATTTGTATAAGATTTAGGTCGACATGAATAGATCTGAACCTTACTAAACTTCGAAGGTAAATGAGACCAAAAAAGGATTGAATTGATTTAGAATGGAGCGAAAATGCTTTTTAAACAAATTTTAGCTTCATTTTTAACTTGATGTTATTCTTATTTCTTGGCTACATTAGTAGTAAATGTTGGCGGCAATCAGGGTGGGAGGGTGATTGGATAATCCCATGTATTAGGAAAAGGATTGAAACATCCGGTCTCTAACCTATGTATTAAGACAGGGAATAGGCTTTGTCAGAGGTTTGAGATGGTAAGATGGTAAGTTTCAGAAAACTTTTTCAGCGCCCGATCTTACCATGTTTAACGTTAGTGTATAGTTTTTCCTATGTATTGGAATTAGTAATAAAAATTGTTTTATAAAGATAGTGAATAGGTTGTCCAATGTAATACAATGGAGAATATGTTTCCCAATGTATTAAGTCGAACCAAGTTTCAGAAAGTTTTTGGTGTCCAATTTTTCCATGTAATAGGATAGTGTATAGATTTCCCTATGTGTTAGTAATAGGAAATAAGTTTATTAAGATGTGGAAAAAAATTGTCCAAGGTAATAGGATTGGTTATACGTTTAAGATGTTGAGATGGTAAGCTACAAAAATAATTCAGTGTGTTAAGATATGGTTAGATTTGATTTGTTGATGTATTGATTTTGGTTAAAAAAATTTAAAAAAGTAATTTATCAAGGGCTGGTATAAATTTTGTAAGGTGGTAATTTGTAATGTTTTAGTATAATCGTAAGAAAATGGTTAGGAACTTGAGTTTTTCTGCAGAAATCTCAAGTTTTCGAAAACTTTTTGTAAAAAATATCAAAGTTTTTGGCAAATGTTTTGATTGTTTCTCTCATAATTGTGAAATATCAAAGAATTTTGACTGTCTGGAAAAAAAATTGAAGCCTCAATTGTAGGTTAAATGGTGTCCTGTTAAAAAATTGTATTTTTTTCTCTATTTTCTCTTTAAATTTTGGAAACACAAAATGAATTTGTCTAACTTGACCTTGCGACTATTATAATCAAAGCTCATGTTGGTTGAAACTATGCTGCAATCTCCGTTTTCTCGAAATCTTTTATTAAAAAAAAAACAAAACTAATAAGATTAATTCATATTAGACTTTTTTCATGTAAGACTTAGCATCTGTACAAAAAAGAAAAGCTTCAATTTTACAATTTTCATTTGTTTGTTTAACTGTATAGCACGCTTTTTTCTTCAAGTAAAGGTAAACTTAGTTAACAAAACCATTTTAATTGATCAGTATTAGCAATAATCATTGAATATTGTTGAAAAATGTTCATGTTTCGAATCTTTTTCGGTTTCTTTGTCAAAATCAATACAAATCCTGAGAAACTTCAATAAGCTTGCTAAATTGAATAAACTCCCATTTTCCCCAGTTTCTATCACATTTTTCATTCTGGTATTTAAAAAGGGGTTTTTGAGAACATTTCAGAGATTTTTTTCAAAAACTCTAACTTTTGATTGACGGAAGTACATATATTTTTTTCAATATCCACAATTTTTCTGCCTAATAATCTTTATTAGTACTCAATAGATCTCGGTTGAAGTAAAATACATGCATATTAGAAGGTGATTTTATTTCAACTAAGACTTCACAACTGTTCATAATCTCTTTTGCTTCTACAAAATCAATTGCCATATTTTCTCCAAAGAAGTCTTAACTTTTAGGTTATATCCTGCTTTCTGGCATATATATTCTGGCAAAAGTAGTGATAAACCTCAAACAAGTGAAGTTTTTAGTAGTTTTGGATTAATTAAGTGAATTAACATGAGATTCAGATGTTTAAGGATAACTTCTTTCGAAGCAACACTGATACAAAAACGTTCGGTTTATTCATTCAATTTTCCGATAAAAAAAATTATGTTTTTGGTTGAGAATTCAGAAGTTCAAGGATACTTTCTTTTGAAGCGTTGCTGATACAAAAACGTTTGGCTGAATCATTCACTTTTTTACAATTTTACTTAAATTTCTGAAGAGATCAAGGAACATTTTTCGTTTCGAAAGATACCAGACGAAGCAAAGTTTATAAATCTGTTTTCAGAACCTGTATTTACTGAACTATTTTTTATTTTGAGAACTTCGGACAAAAGTTTTTGAGAACTCCGGGAAAATTGTTTTTTTGAATTAAAAATAATTCAGTTAATATAGGTCTTGAAAGCAGATTTTTAAATTCTGCTTCGTCTGGTATCTTCCATAACAACTCATTGTCCTTGATTTTATTCAGCTTGGAAAAATGAATGAATCAGCCGAACAATTTTGTATCAGCATTGGTTCGAAAGAAACTATCCTTGAACATCTGAATTTTCAACAGAAACATATATAACTTTGATGGAAAAATGAACCAATACGACGAAGGTTTTTGAATCAGTGTTGCTTCGAAAACGTATCCTTAATTATCTGAATTTTCATGTTATTTCACTTAATTGATAAAAAATAGTAAAAACTCCAAATAATTACACATATTAACCCCGATTTGATTGTTCGTAAGCTGTATGTTTTCTTTATCTGTTAATTATAAACTACATTGAAGCAAAATGACCTCAAAATTCTCAGAGAATTAAATTCTGCTTTGATTTGTCAAAAAACTTTCTTGAATTTCAGCTTTTTCTGCTATTTTTCGAGATTGTATCTTTTCAACGATCAATCAAAACTCCAGAACCAAAAATTTTATCATATATAGAAATTGTAATGGTTTCTCATAGAGATTTGGTCAACCCGGGTTGACAACCAATTTTAGTGGATTTTGTTTTTTATCAAATCATTTACACTGTAGATCTCTTTATCTGCAGATTAGAAACTGATTATACACAGCTAAGATAAAAACTATAAACATAGGGAATTTATTACGCCTAAACTTCAAATATATACAAGTTTTTTTGATTTTCTTACATACTCGCAATTTTTAAAAAAAATGACTCTTGTGAATTGAAATTAATATGGAAGCTTGTCATTGAAATTATTCTTCTGATGTGTGATCTAAAGAAACTGAAATGAGTATTGTGGAAAAAAGTGGCAGCAAAAACTATTTTCTTAAAATTTTCTAATTGTTTGTTGGTGTTTTTTGTCCAAACAGCGCAGGAAAGGTTGTTTTTTTGAATGGGAATTGCAAGTTTTTTTTTCTTTGGGCGTGAACCATGAGCAAAGTTCAGAACTGCAGAGATCAAAAAATACTCGAGAGGACTTTTTACGCAAACTATTGCGTTTAACAGAGTTCTTTTCAGATTGTGCAGACTTAAGTTTTCCAGTGGTATTGAGAAGTAAAACTAGGCAAAATTTTTTCAAATGATGTTTTTCGCTGTTAACGTTCTAGACTGATTTTTGTCCATCAAACACAATATTATTAGAAATTTCAGTTACAAAAAACTTGTTTTTCATGCAAAACAATAGGCGTTCATCCACTCAAGTTGTTTTTGGTCCATTCATTTAGCCGAAAAGTCGATTAAAAATTCTACGTTAAAACTTAGTTTCCACGTTTTTAGTGTTTAGAAAGTCTAAATATGATCTGTTTATAATCCGTAGGAATTGATGGATTGATATATGTTGGCGGCGAACAGTCATGTGATTGGATACTCCCATGTAAGAGGAAAAGAAATGAAACATCCGGTCTCTAAGCTAAGAATTAAGATAAGGAATAGGTTTTGCCATTCCTTTTGAAATGGTTAGATAGTAAGTTTCAGAAAATTTTTTCAGCGACCGATCTCACCATAATTTCAGATAGTGTAGATTTTCCTATATTTTGTGATTGAAAATAGAAATTGGTATTAGAAAACCAATTTAATAAGATTTTGAATAGATTGTCCAAGGTAATAGGATAGGTTATACGTTTTAGATGTTGAGATGGTAAGTTTCGGATGCTCATCTACAAAAACAACTCAGTGTGTTGGGTTAGGGATAGATTTGATTTGTTCATATACAAAGATTGGGATTAAAATTATAATAAGGTAATTTATTAAATGCTTGTATAAATTTTGTAAACTTTAAGATGTAATGTTTTAGTATCATCGTCAGGAAAAGCAAGGAAATTGAGTTTTTCAGCAAAAAAACTCAAATTTTCGATTTTATTTTAAAACAAAGTTTTGGCAAAAGTTTTGATTGCTTCTCTCAAAATTGTGAAATATCAAAGAATGTTGAATGTTCGAAAAAAAACTAAAACCTCAATTGTACGTTTGATGGTATCCTACACGGAAGACAATTACACGGACTTTTATATAAAAAATTGTATTTTTCTTTGTTTTTTCATCAAAATTTGAAAACATTAATTGACTTGGTCCAACTTGAGCTCAGAGTTTGCTATATAGTGTACTGACTGTTAAAATCAAAGCTCATAATGGTTGAAACCATAGTGATATCTCCGTTTTCTGGAAATATTATGAGAATAATTCATATTAAAAAAAATTTATACAGGACTTGGAATCTGTACAAAATCTTCGATTTTACACTTTTTATATGTATATCAAACTGTTTCACACACATTTAAGTTGTGAGTTTAAACAACATAATGAATTTAAATGATCAGTATTGGCAAATATCATTGAAATGTGCTGAAAAAACGTTCGTGATTAGAATCTTTCTCGGTTTTTTGTCAGTTTTTAAAATCAAAACATAGCATTCTAGAAGGTGATTTTTTTTTCAACTAAAACTTCAAAACCGTTCATAATCTCTTTTGCTTTTTCAACATTAATTATGTTAGTTTTTCGAAGAAGTCCTAGTTTTTAGGTTAAATCCTGCTTTCTGTTTTATGTAGTTTCTCGCTAATGACCACACTTTGCATGAAAGTTTAGGCACAACCGGGGAATTTAGGGGAAAATATAATCAAATGAACGAACAATTTTCTGGCAGAGGTAAAAATACTGATAAAACTCAAACGACTGAATATTACGTTTCAATTTTTGCAATTTTAAACTTAGCAGATAAAGACTGTAATTGAGTAGCTAGTTTGAGAGTTAGCAGCGAAATACAATTTTTGCGACCAATAACTATCAATTCTCTTGCAAATTAGTTTGAAGTCTCTTTGAATCTAGATGTTTGTCCAAAGTTTTCAGAAATGGTTGAGTGAGATAGAACTGGAGCCATTTGAAGCACATAGTAGGTATGGAATTTTTGGGTGTTTTTTTTTACAAATTGTTTACAAATTGAGGACTTCTGAAGTTTTTCTATAGCCTGCCTTTCTCGGGAGTTTCTCAAAGGAAATATAAGTACAAAAACGCAATGAAACTTACATCTGGTTTATCTTAAATCCACCGAAAAAAAACGCTTTTAATAATTTAACTCAGACAAAAAAATGATTTAACAGATTTAAACCAGTTTGTAATAAAAATTTTGAGTTAAAATCATCAGATTGTTCCTCCGACTACTTAAAAAAAAGAAAAGTTTTCAAAAATCACAGCAAAAACTCGAAATTTGCGAGTTCGTCCATCAAATTTATTATCAATTAAAAAGTTCTACATCCATTTCTGCTAAAATTATCAGTTGATTCGAAAGTGTTTCAGCAAAAAGTTGTTTTCTCTGTACAAATCTTCCTACAGCAGATTTTTTTTGGTTTCTATAATAAAAAATAATGCAGTAAATATAGTTTTGGAAAGCAGATTTTTAAATTCTGCTACGTCTGTTATCTTCCATAACAACTAATTTTCCTTGATTTCAATAGATATACAAATAATTTTATCGGAAAAATGAATCAATCAAACGAAACGTTTTTGTATCAGCAATGTTTCGAAAGATAGTATCCTTGAACATCAGAATTTTCAACAGAAATATAAATAATTTCATAGGGAAAATGAATCAATAAACCGAACGGTTTTGTATTAGTGTTGCTTCGAAAAAAGTATCGTTAACTATCTGAATTTTCCTGTTATTTCACTTAATTGATCAAAAACTGGTAAAAACTCCAATGAATTACACATAGTAACCCAGATTTGATTGCTCTCAAGCTGAATGTTTTCATTATTTGTTACTTATAACCTATATTGAACTTCTCAAATTTTTCAGAAAAATTAATTCTGCTTTAATATTTCAAAAAACTTCAATTTGAGTCTTTCTTGCTTTCTGCTTCACTGGCTATTTTTTGAGACTGATTTTTGAGATTTAACAAAAATTTTTTCGAAAAACTGTATCATTTCAACGATCAATCAAAACTTCAAAGCCAAAAAGTTTCTCATAAATGGAAAATGTAATGGTTTTTCATAGAGATTTTGTCAGCCCGGTTCAACTTAATTTTCAACTTAGAAGTGAAATTTCACTGCAGATATTTGTAAATCTTAACCGGAAATCAAAACTAATTATCAAAACCACTAAAAGGTTTTGATTTTCGATACTTGAGCCGCCAATATCTGCTTGAAAGGGCGGTACTCTATGAACTCTGTCAAATACACCAAACTAGGAAGAATTGAAATTGATAGCGTTGAAAAAACTAATCAATTAGACTATGTAAAAGAAGAATCCAGAAAATTTTTTAATTTTTTTAAAAATAGCTTACGTGTTTAGTCACTAAATTATAGAATCACTTTAATCATAAATTTAACACAACAGAAGTTCCATAAATTTGTGAATCTTTCCATCAACTTTTTGAATTATAATAGTTCAGATTGATTTCCATTGAGACTCTCACGATAATTTGGTTTCTCTTTTGCCTGCGTTAGTTTTCCGGCAATTAGATCCTTTGAATATAAACAAAAAGATTAAACTGTCAAAACATTGTTGTAAATTTTTTTTATTGCAAAAAAAATTAGCCTTTTTGGTTTCAAAACTTTTGGGTGAAGTGTTGGTTGTCCTATTTTCTACAATAAAAAAATCACAATTTACAAAATGAGTACTTATCCTACTTTTTCCTACTGATCCGTATACTCTAGTTTTTCGAAATTTCCAAAAAAAAATTGCTTGAAACCTTTCACTCTTCTTAGGAGTTTTTTCAACCTGCATGCAAGCACTTTGTGCAAAGCGAAGATAATTTAACAGGAAGAAACGAGAAAGGAACGCTTCTTCTTGATATGAACATTCAATTCATCGCTGCTATATCTATAAAATTTACAATTGGAACACTTTAAGTAAAAAAGAAAAAATAATTAGTTTGCAAAAATGGGAGGTTTTTAAAATCCCAAACTGTTATGTGGAAAAATTACTATAAATTTGAAATATCTGAAAAATTGGAAGAAAATGAAGGAAATAAAATGTTATATTTTGACCGATTAATTTCAGTGTAAAGGAAAACATTTGGTGCTGCCCGAAAATTGACTCCTAGCATGAATTCTTCGACATTTTTCATTTTATATCCAATCAGAATGAAGCTCTTCTTCTGCTTGAATTTTCAAAATTTTTGATATCATCAAATCACAATCGACCTTCAATGTTTATGGAATTTTCAACAGTTTTATTTTCAGTCAATCAGAATTCAGCTTCTTTTAATCCAATCGGAATCATCCTTTTTTCTAAAATTTTTTGAATCACATATAATTTTAACTAACAGAACGCAGTTCTCACAGATTTTATTAAATAATTCCATTTAATAGAAAACTGATTTAAATTGATTCACTCAAAATTTTCAGATTTTCTTTGATTCAAGTTCTTACGTTATGCGATTTTTCCTTTGTTTGTTATTTTTTTATTTTGAGCACTCAATCTGAGTTCAATCTTATAAATCAAATAATTTTTCATGAATCAGGCAATATTAGTTTTTATCAAGTATCCTCTACGTTTTTTGATGAAATGCTGGTGTTCCTGTACAACAAAAAACAGTAACATCCTCAGCAACGTCATCACTCTGTCATTCCTTATACTTTGAAGAAACTTGGCTTCGAAATCTGATAAATTTCATATTTAAAGAAGGTTTGTGACAGAAACATTTTTCTAGCTAAAATACAAATTTTTATCATAACCAGCAACGAAATCTTGTTTTAAAAAAAATTTTCGAAAAAATAATTCCTTTTTCAAATATTTTGCGCTAAGAGTTGTAAGAAATTGTATAGTTTTCCCCTACAAGGCATCTGCTTTGTTTTGATCAAACCAATCAAAATCTTAAACTATGAAAAAAAATTAAAAACAACTAATGAAATTTGAAAATAATTAACGAAACTGTTAAGTAAAATTCCATTTCTGTCAGTAAAATTGTTCAAATAAAACACATCTTACATTAATTTAGAGCGAAAAACCAGCCAAAGAACAGGCTAATTTCTAGACAAATAGTAGAAAATCAATTGATTTTTTTAATTAAGTAAACTTTGATTAGGTTGTTTGTTTTGTCAGAATTTTTCTCAGACATCCAACGTTCAAACTTCAAGTGTACACTTCATTCAGAATTTTTTTTAAAATTATTATTACTTCTATACAAATGATAAAATCTGAGTATTGAGGCTAACAATTATCAACAAATTTAGAGTCTCCCAAAAATTGAGACAGTTCTTTGAACTCAGTCAAACTATAATTGGCATAGGCCACTTGTTTTAAGTCTTCGTTCTACTTTGCTGTGAAGAATCGAATCTGAATCTAGGTCTTCTAGTTTACATTTAATATCTTGATCGTGACACTTTCCAGTTACACTTCGTCAAACACTTATTTTATTCAAGAATTGTTACCACAATTGGAGAAAACTTCAATCATCTCAGTCGAGCAGTTCAACATAGATTACGATGGAAAGATGGAACAAAAAGATGACTAGTAATGCAAAGAAACGCCTAAATCGGACAAAATTTAAGAGACATTATCTAGGTTTTAATCAGAGACTTCCTTCCAAACAAATTCTTGGTTCAGCGTTTCTGGGCAGAATTTGAAAAGTTCAAAACTCAAAAATTGAATCTGTTAGTTCAAAATTATTGCTCGCTTTTTTGAGTGTCATGGTTCTCTGCATGGTGATTTGAAGTGCTATTGATAATTTGCAATGATATTTCTTTGAAAACTAAGCTTTGGCTCAGGAGCATTTCATTCTAAAGAAAAGAAAAATCTTTTAAAAACAAACAGGAGAGTTTAATAAAAGCGTAAAAAAGAAAACAAAATAAAATGAAACAAAACTGAGTTAATTTTCGAGTTCGTTGCCATTTTCTTTTTCAGGTTCCACACCATGTTTTCTTCTCAAAAGAGATACTTTATCCTGTTGAATTTTGAGTTTTTCTCTCTTGTATTTTTGTCACGAATGGTTTCATTTTTTTGCCAATCATGCAGGGAAACTCTAAGCGAGTGAAACACTATTCGGATCTCTGTAGAAGATGTCAAGTTCAATTATTTTACTATTTTTTTTAAATGTTTATTTGTAATAATGTACTTTTGAAAACTATATCCATATCCCAGATCCACAATTTCATCAAAATATTTTCATTTGAATCATATTAAAACCAAGACTTTTTCTCGGAGGTGACTTCGACATAGCTACTTATTTTCTAAACTCTCTAATTTTTTTTGCTCCCGAAAGACCTGTCGAAATTTGCTCATTAGACTGGGAGACTTTGTTGACCTCGAAAATCTTGACGGTTTTGGTAGCAATTTTAAACTGGATGCAGTAATTCGCTCGTTCTATTCTGATCGGCTTTGGTTTAAAAAGAGAAAAATTTGTCGCTTGATTTTGATTGACTTTCTTCGATTCTGTAGAAAAAGATTTCTTTTTGATCTGATTCTAAATCAAATTTTTCTAAAAATGAAGAATTCTAAACTAGAGAAAACAAATCCATTAGTTTCAACATTGATTGAGTCTCTTTATTTAGGTTTAAAAAAAAACATTTGAAAAAACAAAGCAGACCGTTTTCCTTCATCAACGTCATCAGCTTAGAGATTGTTCTGGAATTCTGTATGGTTAAAATCTTAATGGATAATTCTAGTAATTAGAAGACTCAGAAAATTCTAATAAATACCGTGTAAGGTCCTAATAAAAAGTTCTACCAGTTAAAATAAAGATTATAAAGTTCAGAAGATTCGAAAAGTTAAAGTGTAATGACTTCTTTTTCTCTGGTGGAATTGTTTTTTGTTGCCTAAATCAAAAGACACGTATTGTTGCCTAAATCAAAAGCTAAGGTATTACATTTTTCAAACTATTTTTTGATCGATTTTGAACATTTGTTTCTAGAATCTTGTTTCTTCATTCCAGCTTGAGCACTTTTCATTATTTTATGAATTTTTTAAAACGTGTGCGGGAACATCTCAAAGTTTTTCGCAAAAAGTTGGATTTGAGTTAAATTTCTGAACAATTATGCAAAGTTACTAATATGAATAACACAAAATGCAAAAACTAATAAGAATTGTTTAACAATACCGTTCATAGTTTTGCAAAATTTTAATATCATTTTGAAATTATCACAAGTGAGCGAAAAACTCAGCAGGAACAAAAAACTAAGAACTTTTTGGGTGAAAGATATGTTTTCTTGGTTTCTCCAAAAAGTATGCAAAACTCCAATAAAAAAGCTAATTGTAAAAAAATGTTATTATAAAACCTAGAAAATTTCTATTTTGATGACTTGGACTGCTATTCCTTATTTTAGAAAATTGGTTTTCTCTTGTTTGTGATCAACATATTTGCAGAAATTAGTTTTTAAATTACATAATTATCGAACAAAAAACCATAATTTAACATGATTAACAGTGCAAGAAAAACTAGTAATTTTTTGCTAGTCAAGTTGCTAAAAATTTTTAAAATTTTTTCAACAAAAGTGAAAATTGTTTCAATTTATTTGACAAGATGTCAAAAGTTTTTCTTTTTTTCGACAAAATACAAAAAAATGTTTCATTTTTTTTAATTTTTGAAAGGTATTCCATTTTTTTACAAAATACGAAAAGTGTTTCTAAGTTTTTTGACAAGATACGATAAGGTTTCAATTTTTTTCTACAAAATTCGCAAACTGTTTCAATTCTGATGCGAAAATTAGTCCACCTGTTTCGAAAGAATGCAAAAGGCGAAAAGTGTTTCAATTTATTCAATAAGATTCGAAAAATGTTTCAATTTTTTTGACGAGGTGTGAAAATCATTTTAAGTTTTTTGACAAGATGTAATAAAACCATGAGGTGTTTTTATTTTTCTGTTTTTTTTTCTAAATTTTATGTTGAAAATTATCAAGTTTTTACCTGTTGTGTTAAATCAGATCGCTAAATAAGTTGCGTTCTAACTTTTTTCCTTTAATTTACCCTAAACTTCTCATCTATTCTCAAAACTAAAATGAAATTGAAAAAATGATTTAACTGTTAAGAACAAAATAACTATTTAAAAACACATTTTTAAAAAATAATCAATCGAAAAGCTGTCAAGCAGCCGAAGAATTCTGGAGGTTCTCTAAGGAATGCAGGCTGGCCGAGGTTGTCGTGATTCTTGTGAAACTGGAGGCTTCATTGTTTCTGAGAAGGCCTGAAATTCGTCAATTGCGATGCGGTTTTCGGCTGTTCCTGCTTTCTCCCAAGGAATCAGGAGGTCGTCTGCTGATTGAGCCACTTATCAGTACTGTCGGGTTAGTTCATTCTGCTCAGGCCCTTCTTCCATCATTTGCACTTCCCCAAGTTGTTTCTCTGTGATGGGTACTAGCGTCATATTGTATTCGTTAAAATCAATTCGCATCATCTCAACCATAATCCAGATTTGGATTGGGATGTCCATTTGGGCCAAAAAACACTCGAAAGATTGTTTCTCCACTTGAATTTGTAATAAATTAGGCAAAATTCTACCGAGCAGATTACGTTGAGAAGACCGTTTTGAGCAATTAGTTTAATAAAAGATATAGAGTAAAAACAAGAATCCTTTACTGTTGAGAGAGGAGGTAGTTGACGGTAAATAAATTGAAATGAAATTATATAGATCTCAGAGAGAGGTAATTGACGGTATATAACTTGAAAATTACGTATTTAGAACTGAAAGAAGAGGTAATTGACGGAAATTAAATTGAATATATATTGACAATTAGTTAGGAGCGAATGGTACCTTAAACTCGAATGTGTCGTCTTAACTAATCAAAAACAATTTTCCTCATTTGGTCTGTAGTTGTGTCCAATCACATTTCAGTTTCCTTATATGGAATTCTTAAAGGAACTTTTTACATGTTGTCTTTTCCAATCAATTATATGTTCAATAATGTTATGTTACCTATTCCTATTGGGTATCAAATTAAAGAACCCTCAACCGTAAGTTTGATGGTCTGATAAGCATTATGTGGATCACAACTGAACTCTTTGATTGAGTAAGTTTCTCTAATTAGACTTTTAGTTGGTCAGAGGATTCTATTTTGGACATCATAAACGTCCGAAGTTATGTGAAAAAAAGTAAGATTGAACACCTATTTCATCAATAAGAAAATGGAGTGGAATATTTTCTTTTTTTTTGTAGAGTAACTCAAGGAAAATAAAGTGATTTTCAATCTAAGGATAGAAAAATTTTTAATCTGAAAAATTATCAATTTTGATTGGTTGAAATCAAAATTATTGAAAATTTCATGAGAACTTGAATTCCAATTTGATTCGTTGACATTCCAGTTGCCAGTTTTAACGAGTTTCTTGACGAAAAGAAGTTTGATGTAGTGAAGTTGCAAGAAACGAAGATAATGACTTCAACTGTGGACCCCAATGCTAACGGGTGGAAAATTCACAGAGCAGAGCGCATGGTATACTTCGCGCAGAACGAGCAACCTTAAGCGGATTTGGCAGTGATAGTCAGACCAGGTGTCAAGTCTCGCAGGTTAGAGAGTCTGAATCTTCCAACAGGAGCTGCTTTGGAGTCTTTATGAGTTTCATTGGAAACCAAAAAGGGTTGGATGAACAGATACCGGCCCCCAGCGACTGTTGGAAACGACTTGAAAGATACTGCGTTATATCTGAATCAGTGGCCAAGAGAGAAGAGTTCTGTCATCTGTGCGGATATCAATGCGCATGGCTCTTGGGATGCAAACAGAGATTCTGATCAGCTGGGAGAAGATATAGATGATTGGCTGATTGACAGCAACATGGCGCGTGTGAATAGCGGCATTCCTACACGCATTCGACAGCTGGGACAAGCGATAGGGGAGACTGCACCCAACATCTCCATTGTGCACAGTTCTGTGGCGAGTAGTTGTTCCTGGGAAGTTTTGGAGACTCCCAATTCACTTGCCGATTCAACTCGTCTTTGGCTCCTCAGGAATCAAAGAAGAAGATTCCATGCACCAGTTTAATTTTCGCAAGACAGACTGGAATAAATACACCAGTGTAAGTCACAGTGGCTTACCAGAGTGGAATGAAAATAGAAAATAATTCGTTAGAAAATAATTACAAGGCTCTGATCGAGACAATGCAGAAGCCGACAAAGGAGTCTGCGCCCTTCACCAAGGTTGGTTCCAGGAGGAGACCTTGGTGGTATATTCTCTGTGATAGCGCGAAGAAATCGTTAAAAAAAGACTTCAGTCTATTGAGAAGAAGCCCTAGTGAAGAGATTGCTGAAATGTACAAGAACGCGAAGAAAATGTTTGCCGATACCATCAGAGATGAAAAACGAAGCAGCTGACTTGAATTTGTAGACACATTTTCCCCGTCAACTCCGAGCACCAAGGTCTGGTGAACGCTTCAGAGCATGGATGGAAGAAGGAAGTTGGGTTTGCGAGAGAACCCAGTGTGTGCGGGAGCCAATATTGCTATCACTGACAAGTTGAAATGGGAACTTGCAGTGAAAACGCATGCAGCTGCAAGCAAGGTTCTGGTCAGGAGAAACGACTCCAAGGAAGCTAACCTACCTAGCCACGAGAGTAGGACTGAAAAAACTTCAGAAGGTGATCTTGGTGAGAATTTCATTGAGGGGAGCTGGAAGAAGCTTTGCTGAAGATGAAGAATGGAGCTGACGGTCACGATGGAGTTGTTCCTCAGAAGATCAAGCATTTACCCTAGAAATGCATTATGTTTCTACTACGGATTTTCAACGTGAGTTTAGGCCAAGGAAAAATTCTTGACTATTGGAAACGTGCAGTCATAGTCCCAATCCTGAAAAACAGTAAACCACCTTCAGAAATCAAAAATTATAGGCCGGTCTTGTGATTACCGTGCGTTGCCAAAGCACTAGAGTCAAAAATAGAAGCCCGGGTCAGAAATTGGACAGAAACTATTCACCTGATTCCGAAATGTCAAGCGAGATTTCACGCCAGAAGATCCACAAAAGATGTTCTCGCTAACCTGAGCCAGAAGGCTTTCGACAACCTTCAGCAGAAGACGCGAACAGTCATCACTACAGAAGACTTCAAAGCAGCCTTTGACAGAGTTTGGCGTGTAGCTCCTCTCAGACACTTAGCGAAAGCTGGTCTTCACCCGTCTTGCCTGAGATGTTTTAAGTCGTTTCTGAATGGCAGAAGAGCCTGCTCCCCCGGGTTGACCTCCATACACCGAAAATGCTTATCATACAATTCCATACATTAAGTGTGTGGGAAAATGCTTGTCATACAATTTTCATACAACTTCTAAAAATGGTTGAAAACTGGTATAAACTCGTTTCTGTGGCTGTTTGATTCTAATAAAACAGTCTGGTGATAAAAACTGAGGTTTTCGTTTTTTTTAAGAAAAATGCTTATCATACAATTCCCATATATCGAAATTGTATGGCTGGCATTTTTTTTGATGGCGACACAAAGTAATTTTGAAAATTTGGCCCAAAAACTTTTTTGTTTTTTTTTCAACCGCAAATCGAATTTTGTACGCAAACAAACATTTTTCGAAAAAAAATTTTTGCATGCAAAATTGAATATTTTGTGTGCATAACGTAGTCCAGGATACGATAAAATTGGCTTTTATTTTCTTTTCACTAATATATTTTTTTCAAAAACGCGCAAAAATTCCTATTTTTTCTGTATGGGGTGTTAATGTAAGCCTTGATCAATGTCTCATAATTTGAATGTTCAAAAATTTAAAATAATCATCATTAAAAAATTCCGCCAAAAAGTAAATGTTTGTTACTTTTGTTATATCAATTGTAAAAGACAGCCAAATTCAGGTCGTTTTCTACGCATTGTCAATGCAAGACCGGCCAACCTTTGGTGTTTTGAGTAACCAAGGTCTTTGTCACTTGTCTTTGGTTGCAACTACAACCGAAAATTTTTCAGAAAGTAAATTTAGAAAGAAAAAAACAAAATTTTTTTTTGTTTATGGAAAAACACACTATCATACAATTTTCATATATGGAAAAATGCTTATCATAGAGTTTTCATACAATTTTCTAGACGTATGGATTTGTATGAAATTGTATGACAAGAAGTTTCTCTTATATGGAAATTATATGATAAGAAGTTTTGGTCAACACGGGCCAGATAGAACAATTCTTTCTCCTCTTATAGGGTGTTCCAGCAGGAGGTTCCACACCCGGGTTGACCAAAACTTCTTATCTTTTAACTTCCACATATGAGAAACTTTTTGTCATACAATTTCGTACAATTCCATACGTACAGAAATTTGTATGAGAACTCTATGATAAGCATTTTTCCATATATGAAAATTGTATGATAGGTGTTTTTCCATAAACCAAAAAATTTGATTTTTTTCTTTCTAAATTTAGTTTCTGAAAACTTTTCGATTGTGTTTGCAGCCGAACACAAGTGACAAAACCTTGGTTACTCAAAGAACCAAAGGTTGGACGGTCTTTGCATTTACAATGCACAGAAAACGACCTGAAACTTGGCTGTCTTTCACAATTGATATAACAAAAGTAACAAATTTTTTTGGCAAAATTTTTTAATGATGATTATTTTAATTTTTTGAATTTTTAAATTATCAGACATTGATCAAGGCATACATTAACACCCCATACAAAAGAAATAGGAATTTTCAGCGTTTTTGAAAAGAAAATAAGTGAAAAGAAAATAAAAGCCAATTTTGACGTATCTAGGACTACGTTATGAACATAAAATTTTAAATTTGTTCATTTGAAAGTGTTCATTTGCGTACGAAATTCGATTTGCGGTTGAAAAAAAAACCAAAAAAATTTTCGGGCCAAATTTTCAAAATTACTGTGTCGCCATCAAAAAAAATGCCAGCCATACAATTTCCATATATGGGAATTGTATGATAAGCATTTTTTTCAAAAACGAAAACCTCAATTTTTTATCATCAGACTGTTTTATTAGAATCAATCAGCCACAGAAATAAGTTTATGCCAGTTTTCAACCTTGTTTTAGAAATTGTATGAAAATTGTAAGATAAGCACTTTCGGTGTATGGAGGTCATCCGGGCAAGGCTCACTTTTTTGCCTTGCCACGGCCAGTCTGCCAGTCAGGATTGATCAGAATGCTCTCGAAACGAAATGCGCCCAGTTTGCAGATCATTTCTCACTCTACAACGAAGCTTTCCCTCCGGGTTGCGCTGCAGCTAGCTTACAACCGACTCTTGACAACGTCAGATCATGGGATAGTGATCACTAAATGCTCATTGAACCGTCCAAGACAGAGGGGTTAGTCATCAGCCTGGACCCGAGAGAAACATTAAGCAAAACACAACCACCACTACAGCTGGAGAATACACATGTTCCGTTCAAAAAGCATATTAAGATCCCTGGCGTCAATATCGACACACAGTATAGGTTTACTGAACATACCAACATCATGGCGAAGAAGAGAAGAACTCAGCTGCTTTCTAGACTGTCAGGGAAGAATTGGTGTCTCACTTCCACAGACCTGAGAAGACTTTACAACTCTATGTCAAGCCAGGAGCATTTTACGCCAGTGAAGTCTGGTGTTCTTTTCTCTCCGGATCAATTTGGATCTAGCAGCAGGTCTGCAACAATAGAGCTGCAAGAATTGTTAGTGACGTGCGAGCAAATTCCAATGCAGTTGCAATTCTTATAGAAGCCAGGCTTTCTACACTCAAAGGGTTCAGAGATGAAAAAGCCGCCATTTTCTACAACTAGTTTCTCCATTTCACGACTGATCATCCATTGCGTCTACTGACAGATGACGGCCCGAGTCATAGACTAAAAGCGAGAGGAGCCGGCAGATTTCAGCCAAATTGAAGAATCACCGTCATAAAGATAATCCAAAATAAAGCTGATAATGACAACACAAAATGTTCATATTGACGACAAGCGAAGACTTCACATTAGAATAGTAACGACAGAAAATTGAAGAAGATCACATACATCGTCAAATTAGTAATGGCCAGGTGTTAGATTATTCAACCAACAGAAGTTGAGAAGAAGAAGTTGTGATTCATAGACTCCAGGTTAACCGGTGTTACAAGCTAGCAAAAACGGAGCATCTTTTGGTAGCGACTGAATAGCCACAACGCCGCTATTGCAACAGTGACGAAGAGTAAGACAGGGATCATTTCTTTTTGAAATGAAGTAATTGGGCAGAAGAAAGAAGAGCCAATTTGGGCTCAATCCCCAGTATCAGAGTACTACAAACAAATACCGTACAGGTTTTGCAGTTTATTGGCCGAACAGGACGTCTTTGTCCCTCAAATCAGTTATGGACAAGCTCCAAAAAAACAGCAACAACAACATTGGTTGATATTTTAACTGTTGAAAACTTTATGAACATTGAAGCTTGATTCTGATTGGTTGATATCGAAAGTTTTGAAATTTCTACCAGAAGTAGAGCTCCATTCTGATTGGATCAAATCGAAACTGTTCACTAATAATTCATATTAGGAAACATTTTAAAGCAACACCAATGGTGATTTTTTCGTTCTTTCATTCATTTTACAGTTATTTATTTCGTTCTTTACTTTCATTTACATTAAAATCATCGGTCAAAACAATACATATTACGTTACTTTTTCGAAGTTTTCGGAATTTTCAAAGTAAATGTATTCTATCACTTAATTGTATGGAACTTTTTAAGTCTCACATTTTGAAATTTTTTCGTTTTCGTTCTTTTTTTATCAATATCTAGTCACTGAAAGAAACGAAAAAATTGCATTTCTTGAATGTGGCAGAGAATACACTTGCTTACACTCAGCAAGTATACGTAAGCGATATAGCAGCAAGGAGTTGAAGTTCATATCAGTAGAAACACTCCCTTCCAATTTCTTCTTGTTGCCGAAATTACCTTCGCAATACACTTGGCAATTGCATGCACGTTGAGCGACCTCCATAAAAGGGACACAATAGAAATATATGTAAAAAAAGTTTTGATAATTTCAACGTTTTTTCAGAGAGTAAAATTGCCGGAATATCTAACCAAAGCGACAAAACAAATCGAAGTGTCAAAGAATCTCAAGGGAAATCGATCTGATACAAATAAATTCAAAATATTGACGACAAAAGTAACACCTTTACCGAAACTCGGTTGTGTTAAATTTCATATTTAAGCGATTCTAGAACTTTGTGAGTAAACGCAAAATCAAAGTTTGAAAGTTTGTAAAAATTATGTAATGGATATTTATAAAACGTAGAATAATTGACTCGTTTTGTCTAGAATTATTTTGCAATCTTCCCCGTTTAGTATAATCGACAGTGTTCATAGAGTTTCGCGTTTTCAAGCAGATAAATGGCGGCTTATGCGTCGAGATAAAAAAACTTTTTACTGTTTTTGATAACTGGCGATGGCTCAAAAAGATGGATCAGTTTGTTTGGTTTTTTTACAGATAAAATATACATAAACCTGCAGTGGAAATTGACTTCAAATTTAAAATTGAATGTTAAAGCTAGAACATGCAGTTGAGTGGTTCAGCACTTTATTCTGAAGTTTCTTAGCAAATGGAGTTTTTGGTGGCAACTTGGCTTTAGCTTCTTGAATGATCGTTGAAACGAATCAACTATATTATTTGAGTAAATTCTTGTTCAAAATGAAATCAATCTGAAGTTGGGAGATCAAGCAGAAACCAAGAAAAAATCAAGTTGAAGTTTTTTGACAAATCAAATTGGAACTTAGATCTCTGTTAGTTTTGAGATCATTTTGAGATCATAAAAACAGTCAAATATGGAAAATTATTTGTGATGCATTGGAAAGTTTAATAGTTTTTGATGCATTAAGTGAAATAACCTGGTGATTTAGGGATACTTTTTTCGGAGTAGTCAACTCTGATACAAACAAGTTATGATTAATGATACAATTTTCAACCAAAAATTATGTAAATTTTTTGCCAAATTCAATGATGAGCAGTTGTTATGGAAGATTCCATGAAGAAGCAGAAAATAAAATCCTGCTTTCACGACCTGTTTTTCCTGAATTATTTTATTTATAAAAACAAATCTGCTGAAAGAAGATTTTTTGGGAGAAAAAAGAGACTTTTTGCTTGACTTCTCTTAAAATAACTGATAGTTCCAGTTGGAACAGATGTTTTAACTCCTAGTTCATATGATTTTTGATGAACGGCTTAAAAAAAACAGTGCAATTTTTGTATTTTGCTCTGGTTTTTCTCAATTTTCTTTCATTAAAAAGTTGGAGAAACATGATTTTGAATCAAACTTGCTTAAGAATTATATTACAAAAACTATTTTGTTTAATCAAAGCTAAATGTTCATATTTACTGAGTTAAATTTCAAATAGCTTTCTTTTTGTAGATTCAAGAAAACACAGTAGCTAAGAACTAGTTTCAATAATTTTTTATAATTGTATTTTCACTTAAAAAACTCCCGAGAAAGGCCTGCTATAGAAAAATTTCAGTTAACAAACAACAGATTTGCTGTTATTTCAATCAACAAATAAATCGCAAAATACAACTAAAACAATTCCATTTAAAACGTGCGCTTCAAAAAGCTCAAGTTCGATCTTAATCAACAAGTTTTGAGAATTTCTGACGTTTTGAGTCTTCTGCTGACATTTTTCAAAATACCTACTCAATTAGAGA